>NW_009188688.1:0-56202 GCF_000690835.1 Fulmarus glacialis
AATATAAATGTAAATGTAAATATAAATATAAACCCACCATAAATCACACTTTCAAGCTTTTATAATGTGTTTTTAGTTATCTGGAAAGAAAAACATTGTGCTGATTCATACAAATTCAAATTTTCAAACTGTTGAGAAAGTTCTTTTTTATATGCAACGTATGCGTTATGAGGGAATGCTCGTGCAAGGAAGCTGACATTTTGCTATTTGTTTCTTCTGGGTTGAGAATGTTACCACTGAGTTCATAAATAAAATAGTGACCATCTGAAACAAAAAGCCCCACTCAATTACAAATAAAATTCTTAAAGGTTTTCAACTAATAACAAAGTGAATAGAAATGACAAAACTCTTCCTTAGAAAAAAAGAGGAAAAAATTCCACTACTGTTCCAAAATGTAAGAGATGCTATATATAGTTTCTCTCAGCTAATGAAGGCAAAACGTTACCTTTGGACGAGTTCATTGAAAATAACCAGGAAGATCAATAAATATGCATTTCAATAATACAATTCACTGCAATCAAGTCTGTTTTTAGCAAACAAGCCTAAATATACTGTACAGGTTTTGTCTGTGTTGGTCAAATTTTGTGAGTTTTGGTTGTTTATGAGATACAGAAAGAAAATACAGCAACAACAGGGAAGATTATTTGGCTTGGATAATTAATCTTACTAATTTTCACAGGATATAAAGGAGGAAGACTAAAAGCCAAAAGTGTGTCAGAGCTTCCTTTGGCAATCTGTGAAACAATTCAGAAACTAAGCTTGTATTTGCATGTTTATTTGGTACTAGATTATTTTCTTACAGTTTATATAAATTTGTTTTTCAAAGATCTCTTGTTCTGTCTGTGTCCACATCTGAAGAAAGAAATTCATGCCTGTGGAGTTATATCTTACTCCATATTAGTCTCCTATCTTCCTCAAAACTCCCATTTGCTATAGTTTTATCTTAATGCTATTGAAGTAATTGGATAATATACAAAAAGCAGAATACAACCAGAAACTAGGCTTCTCCTTTACCTTTTGACGTGTACAGGTCAGGATATTTACGTGTACTCAATTTGCCTTTCCTTTGAGCAGGAATTTGTATTTCTTTAAAATGCACATTAATGGTGATAGAAGTTAAATTAGAAACACAGCTGTGGGATCTAGATCTCCAGTACAAAGCAAAAACAGATGGCAAAGGATAGTGAATCTGTTTGAATTTTAAGGAACTTTAACTTCTTCTGTGAGCAAACAGTATCACAAATTAGCTGAAAAGGAGATATTAGAGCACTGATTTTCGATGAGTTTTCACTGTCTCAGTGGAACGGGAAAAAGATGCACATTTCCTATCACAGGCAACAATCTCTTGTCTTTGTAAAGGTAATATCAACTTTTTTTTTTCTTTTTTTTTTTTTTCTTTTTTTTTTTAAGGAAACGTACATTTTCAACATGACAGCTCTGAAGTGACAGGTATTAAGAAAAGATATATAGTATAGACAGCAGCCAGATGTTCAAAAACAATGAAAATTAAATGGGTAATTACAAATGAGGACACTGATAAGTTAGGCAACTTGGAAATTGTGTTAAAAAAAGATAATTAGTTCAATACATTCTGGTATAGAAATATAGAAATACAAGAATGACATAGGAGGTGATACCATGGTGCTTTAAAGAAGAAATAAGATAATTAAGCTTAATAAATTAAAACATCCACTCAGTAACATTCATTTAAGTTAGTAAACTGAAAGTAAATGGAGCAGTTAAAAGGTTAAAGTCCTTTTAAGTAGAATTTAAATTATTTAAAACACTAAGGTAGAACATCAAATTGAATATATATGACATATAGGACCAAAGGAAATCTGGCTTTTTTAACTATCAGAAACTGGCAGAAATAATTTAAAAAATGCATTCTTTAAAAAGTGAAAGCTGTGTCCAGCTGAAGAAAACAGAGACGAGCATAAATTTTAACAAGTTAAATGCAAAATTGTAAGTCAGGCCAAAGAATATCTTGAGATGTAAAAACCTTAAAGAAACGAATATCCCATGCCAGGGAGCCTGCAGGGCCAAAAGATTATCAGCTTGTAAAAGAAATATTCAAAGAACATAAGGCTGTAAGAGAAAAAATAAAATAAGCAATTAAATTAATGCTTTGCCTCAATCTACCAAGCAGCTTGAGTGACATCCAAACCACTGTTTTGGTTTTGGTTGGGTTTTTCCTGGCATTAAATAAGTAGCTGTCTCAGTGAAAGCATTAGTAAAAGAGGCTTTGGAAAATGATAAATAAAATGAATAATAAAAGATTACTACAACCCAACAGCACTTGTACAAGAGCTGAGCAACTCAAGCGCAAAAACTCCAAAAGATTAAGTAAAGTGAATGAATTAGCCTTTAAACTGGCCCCATTACTAGTGTAATAAGTAAGAAATTTCTTCCAAGAGATTGGGTATGAACTGTGGAAATACAGAGCAGTAAGCCTAGCTTCAACGTCAGTCAAACTAGTTGAAAACAAAAACAAAGAATAGAATGAATAGGAAAGGGATAAGTATTCTAAAATTGTGAAATGTCAATGTGGCTTTTGGAACCAGGGTTATTGCTTCTCAGAACAGACATGGTACAGCTAGAAGTGTATGGAGAAGGGAAATAGTAGTTACTAAAAGTACATTACAGCTTCTGTAATGGGATAGCCTAAAATGATGGAAATGCCTCAGTCTGGAAAAGGCATGTCTGAGGAAAGAGATTGTGTAAGCACATAAAATCATGACTGGCAAGGTGAAGACAGATATGGAATAATTGCTCATTGTTTCATAATGCAAAAAATTAGGGACATCAGATGAAACTATTTTTTCAGTAAATAAAACGATAAAGGACGTACTCTTCATATCCCTAAAAATAATCTTGTGGAACTTACTGCTCTTGCTGTATTAGATGCCAATGTAGACAAATTCAGAGGGAAACGCTCACCAGGGAATAGCATTCATGACATTATTGATGAATTCCTTAGGTCAGAAAACACTGAATACCAGAAGTTGGGGAAAGAAGTATCACTCTGAATTTTCCCCGATGTTTTACTGCTACTAACATAGATGTCTTCTACTGATTTCATTGAATAGTGAATTGGACAGACAGTATGGCCATTACATAAAGCACGTTTCAAAAAAAACAGTATCCATCTGCTTTGCTATTTCTGATCTTTACTTCACTAATTCTAATACATTACTCTAATACATTATATTCTATTAATTTTAAATAAGATCACAGAATCATAGAATAGTTTGGGTTGGAAGGGACCATTAAAGGTCATCTAGTCCAACCCCCCTGCCACGGCAAGGACATCTTCAACTAGATCAGGTTGCTCAGAGCCCCGTCCAACCCGATCTTGAATGTTTCCAGGGATGGGGCACCTACCACCTCGCTGGGCAACCTGTTCCAGTGTTTCACCACCCTCATTGTAAAAAATTTCTTCCTTGTACCTACTCCAAATCTACCCTCTTTTAGTTTAAAACCATTACCCCTTGTCCTGTCGCAACAGGCCCCGCTAAAAAGTTTGTCCCCATCTTTCTTATAAGCCCCCTTTAAGTACTGAAAGGCTGCAATCAGGTCTCCCCAGAGCCTTCTTTTCTCCAGGCTGAACAACCCCAACTCTCTCAGCCTTTCTTCATAGGAGAGGCGTTGCATCTCCCTGATCATTTTTGTGGTTCTCCTCTGGACCCATTCCAACAGGTCCATGTCTTTCCTGTGCTGAGGGTTCCAAAGCTGGACACAGTGCTCCAGGTGGGGTCTCACTAGAGCAGAGTAGAGGGGCAGAATCACCTCCCTCGACCTGCTGGCCACGCTTCTTTTGATGCAGCCCAGGATACGGCTGGCCTTCTGGGCTGCAAGCGCACATTGCTGGCTCATGTTCAGCTTTTCATCCACCAGTACCCCCACGTCCTTCTCCTGCTCTCAATCCCTTCATCCCCCAGCTTGAATTGATACTGGGGGTTGTCCTGACCCCTTGTGCTTGGCCTTGTTGAACCTCATGAGGTTCACATGAGCCCACTTCTCATTGTCTTCATTCACTCTCTGTGGATTGTGAGTCTAGGATACTAACTGTGCTGTCATATGAAATTTTGAGCAGACCATCTGAGTAAAAGGAAACTGTAGAAGCTTCTATTAATCTCATGTGCCCTAATGTCTACACTGAAATGACACAAACATTTTCACATGAGCCACTGTTGGCTCATATGAATAAAAGAGGTCATAGTTGTTCTTCACTAGAGCTGTGCTGGAAACCAGAGATAATAATAAGGGCTCATGAATCCAGGAATATGGCCAGAAAGGATGAGTTCTGAATGAGAAGTCAGTCTCACAACGTGGATGAGAAAATTCAGGTTCATTTCAAATGCCAAGTGTAATTCACCCCCCATCCCTTTCAGAAGCCTTCACAAGGTGAAAGACAGCAACACAGAGCAGCATTTTTACAGAGCATGACCTAGCATTTTATTTGAAGCCCACTCTTTCTTCATGGAATATATGAAGAAAGAAGTTCTGATTTGATTGCTTTAACTGGTCAATAATGCTCCTTTTATGTAGCTTGAGTATAGATGTCTGTGGATTAAAATTGTATCTCTAAGGAAAATGTATTGAATCCTTAAAGCATCTACACTGTCAAGCAGTAAATCTTCCATAAGAAACTATCTTAAAAAAAAAAAAAAAAAAGTATGTCTTTTTTTTACAGAGAATCCTGTCAGATTTGATAATACTGTGACTACTGATAGACTATAATACCTAATAAAAGGTCTTACTCTACTCTCAGAGCAGATGCCAAAAATATGCAATATTTAATCTCACAACAATTGGATGTTCCAACCTTTTTATAGAAATTTTACTTTCAAGCAGTTATGTTCACTTGCTCTTGCTTCACAGTTCATATATGACCAGTGGCCACCTGGAATGGGTGCAGAGCACAAAAGCCTTAAAAAAACAAAAAGTTATTTGAGTCTTTAAAATTTTAAGTATTCTAAAGAAAAACCCTGACAAACATTAAGACTGAGAAAAAATAACTTTGCGATTCAAGCCTCCAATCTGCAAGAATTGTGATGAAATTGTGTTTTCGCTCTCATTAGTGACAAATGGAGACAAATGTTGAGGACTTTGTACATTCTTCTATTTTTAAATTTACATTAACCAAACACAAGAGAAAATAGATCCAGCTTCCTGCAGAGAGCACAAATATTTCTGTTCCTAATATTATTCTAAGGCTGTGTTCTCATGTTAAGGTGCCTTCGGCAACAAAACTAGTTTTAGGTGTTCCTGTCACCAACCACTTGTTTGTGCCCCCTATCTCAGTGCTCTGCTGGTGCCAGAATAAAAGAATATTTGTTTGTGGAACCAGCTTTAAAGCCTTATAATAAATTACCTTAGCTGATGAGGGGATGGGGAGGGCTCAAGTCCTTATTTAATTATCTCTGTATTTCTAAAGCAGGATCATTTTCCTCATCCATATCTCAGGTGGCACAAGTAAGTGGCTGCTCTGCTACTTCCTAGAAAGGAAAACATAGGGAAGGGAGGAAATCAGGGAGACTTTCTGACCAAAGTCAGGAAGCCACTGACCAATTTCTGTCATCAATCCACAGCCACAGAATTCTGCACAGCCATTTAATTATGAACCTTATCATTTCCCTCCCAGTCACCTCCCTTCCTTTTGCATTGCAGTGTAGGCTATTTTATAGTGGCAGAAAATATGGAGGTCTCTCATTAACAAATATAGCTGTTTTGCTGTATTAGAATCCAAAAAGATGTATGGTGATGATGATCCAAAATAAACAGAACTTATTACTGCTATAAGGAACTATAACTTTTTATTCTGAAGAAATATGTGAAAATAGTTCACAGTGCATTTGCGTAACACTAAGCCAGAAAATATAAAGCTCAAAAGCAAGACACTACAAAGAAAAGGTTCTCACAGAAATCTGTAGAATACACAAAATTTACAGAATTCAGATGTACAAACAGGAACTTTGTAAAGTTCATAGATACCTGCTCAAACCTCTGCTCTTCCAATGTGATCAGTCTGGCTTCTGATATTGTGACCACTGTTTATAATTGAGGATAACATGGATAGTGTCATGAAATATTATTTTAATGACCATAGCAGTTGAAATTGGCTAGCCAGAAACAGAATTTTTCTTGGATAGTCCAGATTATATGTAAGATTTATCTATTCTTTTGCAGCATTTTTTCGGTGTACTGTCTGCATGTGAAACCCTTACAGGGACACTGTATAGGATGAGGAAAAGAAAAAAATAATTGCAGCACTTTTAATTTCTCCTCCCCCAAGGCCTTTAAAGTGAACTATTAAGAACTCAATGGCTATAATATCCCAGGCAGAACTCCTCAAGAACTATACTGCTGCTGACATAAAGACGTCATGGTGCCACAGGGTTGGTGAGAAGGGGTTCCTCGTATTTTACATTCTCCTTGCAGAAAATAGGGAGAAAAACTAACCCCCTCTCTGTAAAACCATAAATCACAGTTTTGCTCTTGAGAGTTCTGCAGTGAGAACAAGAAAGTCTCATCTCACATCCAGGTTACTAAACTTATGGTTAATGCTGCATTTTTCAGATGACTAGATGTGGGAAAATTATTCTTGAGCTAAGTCAATTAATGCAGCCCAAAGACAGATCTCTAGTTCTTTTTGACATCCAGAGTGTTTTGTATGAATTAAGACTTCAAGTAATTACCTAGCTAGTCACTGATCTGAGCATCAGCCAAAAAAAAAAAAAAAAGAAATATTAGATTCTTTGTTTTCTCTTCAAGTGGCTTTCAACTACAATCTCAAATAACATAAACTTTCTTTTGTCATGTGTTGGCCATAGAAAATACTTATGAAAAAATCTGATTTGGAGACTTCAGAAATGGTGCAAAATGGAAAGCAGAATATTCAAAAGTCAGTTTGGCCATGCTCACTAAATGGCAGTTTGACAAATCTCCCCATGTGGTTCCTTGAAACAATTCTACAAAAAAGTATCCCATGACAGCAAAGCACAGAGAAATGCAATTGGACTATTTTGTTTTGCTATTTTTGAATGGGGATGGGTAGTATCAACCAAAGTTATGTTTATGATCAACAGAAAGCCAGCCAGCTATTTTAGAAAATTCTTCTAAAGCTGTTTCCAACCACTTAGGCTACAAGCAAAAGGAACTATTCACAAACCGGCTTTCCCACAATAGAGTAACAAGGTAGGATGACAAGGTACACAGTAAAAAACACTCCCTGACAGTTTTTTGTTCTGATGAAGTTTGTTGCTATGAGTCAGAGCAGCACATTAGAGGCTATTACTCACATCCCACTCCTGTGAGGAGCTAACAGCTGAGATAAACCCCAGATGAACTTGCATATCTGTAAAGGTCCCAGCTATGTTGTTTTTTCCACTATGGTCTGACAGTTCCACCTTTCCGTGAAGACAGCAAGAACAGAGCAGCAAGGCCATTCAGAAGAAAGCATTCATTTGTACCTCTGAGCAGAACTGACCTATTACTGAGGAATATCTTGCTGTAGGATGTGGACTCTTAGTTCAAACCAGGTACAGTTGTCATCTTAAATCAGGTGACAGTAGAACCACTCCTGTATGCCAGCTAAAGTATGTGTGGGGAAAAAAAGAAAACCACCAACATAAGAACTACGGCAAATGACTGAGAGTGCTTCAGCACAGGCCTGCACTCACCCGTGAACTCTGGCACCGTGAAATTCAGAGCAGGAGATGCTATACATAATGAAAGATGGAAACGTTATAGTATTGCCTTACAACTTGAAATGCATGTGTTTGAAGCTCGGTGTTCAAAATCCTAAATTCCAAGGAAGATGAGCTTGCAGCTTACCGAATGGCACTGAATTTTACTAACAGATTGCTTCTTCAACTAACCAGTTGCTTCTTTTTAAATTCTGGGTATGCAACTATGTCTACTTATATCAGATATTTTCCTTGCATAAAAAAATTCAGGGAGATACTCAGAACTATACTTTGACCCACTGCTGCTCTAGACATAGGGGCCCCTGAAGAAAGCTGTTCAGCGGGCACTGAAGAGAAGAACTAGTGGCTTTTTTATGAAGTGAGGGATACTTTAATGGGTGTTAGACCTGGTGAGCCATAATCCAGTCTTATTAACTTCAGAGGGAAATCCACCCCTCTCATCTCCAGGTCAATATAACATTATTTTTCACTCCATCCCTTAGTAAGTGAGGAACGTGCAGTAAGAACCATACATTTTTTATTTCCTAAGCACTGCATGACGGAGAATCTGATTTAATTGGAATTTTCTTGTGAGATATGAAGTTCTCTCTTTAATCTGTTGCTATATTTTGGCAATGTTAAAATGTCCCTGATGATATCCAGGACCCTTTCCAAATTGGGCTGTTATTTATGGCATTCAGCAAATTTATTTTTCAGCTTACCTGCCCTGGTGAGACAGTACTGTACAGTAATAGAATTTTATTCCTTTTTCATTTAGGTCTACCCAGAGGTGAGTAATTTGTGGTTCTTGTCTTCAAAGAAAATGGAGATAAATACTCTGGGTTTTCACAAGTGATGTTCTCTTTTCTTTTACAGTCAAATTCAGAATAAAGAAAACAAAGCTTGTTACAGGCAAGACCACTCTGCAGCCAGTGGTAAAATTGATAGAACTGTTTCAAGTGTAGGTCAGGCATACATCTCAATAGATGAGATGAAAGAAGGTAAGTTAGTAACCACAACAGTCATTCCATCTACAGAACCAATTTTTCGTCCAAACAATTAAACCATTGCACATTTTAAAACCAAATTAAACACTGTACGACAGGTCTGTTGGGAGTATGTTGGGAATACAAAACCACACATTTTAATGTACCAGACCAATGAGTTTCCTTTGTTTTTTATTTTTATGGCCTTTATTTTGTCTCTGAATGTTACAAGATAACAAAGACTGATTAGCTGGGCATCCATTAACTCCTTTAGAAGTGATGGGATTTATAATAGCAGCAAAGCTGCCAGTTTTCTCTTCTGTCTCTTGGGTAATTAGAGAATAACTGTCTTCCAGATGTGCTGGCAGTATGCACTATACCCAGTATGTCTGTCTTAAATTCTTTTCCTCAATTCAGTAATTTTTATGCTAAAAAGGAAGCATTATATTGTTTAGAAATGATAAAAATACAGTCTGAATTTGGACTGTTCACTGAAAAGTAATTTATGTACACAGTTTTCTATGATACAGAAAAGTTGGGATGTTGTTGTCTTTATACTATGCATCAAATCTATGCAAATAAAACACTCTTGAAGCCAGAACAGTAGGCCGGACCAAAAGTGTTCTGGGATATTTTCAAGTTGACTAAAGCAACTCCATATTCATCTAATACCCCAGAGCCACCCTATTTCAGCCCACTGGTTGCAATGTCTTCTGAGGTACCAATTACACCACCAAAATGTAGAGAGAGGATGATAGGATCCACTTACTGACAAATCCCCTGCCCTCTTTATTTTCACATGCTTTTCCAGCCCTTGTATATTGGCATACAAGGTATGAATATTTTTGCTGAGCGTACACATTCCTAGACTTAGGGGCAAACAACTAAAGGATCAATTAAATGAAGTCTCACCACCCTCTTCAGAAAAAGCTATCTGTTTGAAGACCTCTGCTGTCTCTCTGCACATGGGCAATTTCACAATATCACAAACTAACTATTTAGCTGTCACACATATCTACTTAAACAACGTTCAATTATATCTAGTAAAGGTGCACAGTTCCTCAATACATACTTTCCAAATGACCTAAGGTTTTCTGTGCTGTCCTACTCCAAACTTCTGGTCTCAGCTCTATGTTACAGTAATTTCAAATTTTTTATCAAATTTTTAATTTTTATACTATAAAATATGTGAAAAAACTATTTCTTGATAAAATTTGTGGTTTACTCTCAAAATCCCTAAAATACTATCTGAGTTGACAGCAAAATTTACTGCTGCTAAGTTTTTCAGTCTTCACTGTGGTTTAGTAAGCCAGGTCAGTGAACAGGTTCTCATTCAGGTTCATGCTAGAGCGTACATTTATGCTATTTATGTTGGACTTTTCACACTAGTTTAATAAGACTACCTTACAAACCTTTGTTAAGGGCCAGCAAATTGTATTTGCCTTTTTGAACTCTTTCAAAGCAAGTTTGCACACTAGATTTTTTTGCATACATGTCCCTATTATGGTTCTTCAAATTTATTTAAACTACCTCTTCAGTTTACCAAAATCATATCAAATTCTAATCATATATTTCAAGGTATTTGCAGTAGCTTACACCATATCGCAATTCTAATGTGCATGCTTTCCACTTCTTCATTTAGGTCACCGGTGAAACAATTTGGGAGTCTGGATCCACAACAATCCCAAGGAAATTTCTTTTGATACATCCTTGCTTTTTAATAGTGATCTAGGGTTCCCTGAACACTGTTTTAACAGTGATCTAGGGTTCCCTGAACAGTGTTTTAATAGTGTATTAATAGTTCCCTGATTATTCAGCTGATTTTGTATCCATTTGTAGAAGTTTTCCTCACTTATGAGATGGTAGCAAAACCATTATGGAAGTCTAGACAAGATATCAGCTATTTCTTGTATAATAGCAGTGCATACCAGCATAAGAACTGTATCACTATCACTATAACAGCAATTTTGATAAAGGACTAGAGATAATGTGATAATTAATAGATATTAGTAACAAGTAGTTATGAAAGCATTGACTGTCTATCTGTCTATCAGAAATCTCTTAATGGACCTATTATATTTGTAGACTGAATGACCCTAGATTAAACCTGCAATAATAACGAAGTATACATAATGGCATTGTGCTAATAAATGTCATGTTATCAGGAAGCCACATCTCATCATAGGCTTCTGAAGAAAAAAACACGAACTATATCAGAGGATACAAAAGTAGTAACACAAGATAGGAGAAACCTCAGAAGCATAAAGATAATGCCTAATGGTATCAACGCAAATTATAAAAGATTACCTACTGAGAAGCGCAATAAAAGGTTATTTTTTTATATATAGAACGTATAGAACCAACCTACGGCAGCTGCCCATGATTGATAGCCTAGGCAGAAATGTCTTTAGATTGCGTATAACTGCAAAAAAACCCTGTCTAGTTGGAAAGGCACCTTACTTCAGAATCAGTTATAGAGAACTGATCACTCTAATATCCTGTATTGATATATAGGTATAGGTAAGTTAAGTTCTACCTACTATCGTAATATATACCTGTATATACCTGCTTGTTGGGGTCTGGTATCCCAATCTTGGCTGTAACTTGGATGCAATACACTTAGATATTCCCAAATCTATTTTATAAAAATCCACTCCAAAACAAATAAGAAAATAATTAATAAATATTTATAATGGTGAAGGGAGAGAAGGTTACTTCTTAAATATGCTGAAGATTTGCACTATCATGCAACTACAGCAGCAAACATTGCTAAATTTCCCTCAAAAACTATAACTTATTTATATAATACAATGAATTAACTGAGGATTTCTTCCATGTCAGCAGTTCTCTTGTTGCATTTTTGGTAATTCCAATTTCATTTTGAAATACATTTTATTTTACTCATACTTTATTAATCCTGACAGAGTAGCTAGCGAGAATAGTACACCAAATTAACCTGAAGCCTGATAGCAAAACTACCTTTGCTTCAAAAAGATAAAAGCAGAGCAAATAAAACAATGTTTGTCTCATAACCTCAGCCCTTCACAATCAAAGTATAGTGTATTACAATGAAGAAGAAAAAAATATGTTCAGACGACAATTCACTATTACACATATTTTCCAACTACTATTTAGAGAAAGTTCTGGGGTGTAAGGTATCATTCAAATATGATTCAAATTTCAAAGATGATTATAACAAGAGTTGTTGCAAAAATAGAATTGTGTTCATGCAAGAGAGCTGGGGTACTCAAACACTCCAAATAAAATGGAGTTATCTTATTTAATATACAATATTTGAAAGAGTATACACACAGCAATGAAAGGATACTCAGCTCAAATTATGCCAAAGGACCCTCACCTTTACAGATTGCATTGTGAAAGGAATAAGTTTTATGATTTTTTTTTCCCCAAATGCCAGTTAGGATTGATAGAGTATACTGGCATATCTAAGTTTATGGAGATTAAAATTCATGTATACTGTTGCAACTATTTGAGCCTTAGAAAATAACCACATGAAGAAAATCTTGCTAATCTAAAAATATTCAAATCATATTACATCTTTTTTTTGCCATGATTTTCCTGAAGCCTGGCACATATTTCTAAGCAGTTCTAGAATTTCTTTCTTATCCCACAAAATGCCATATCCACGGGACTGTCATTTACTAAGATAACATTATCTGACAGATTGATGTATGCCATATAACAGAGTATTGCAATATTAGGTGTTCCATATGTTTTTAGGTTGCTTCTTCTTTTAATACCTGTTTTCATAACAACAGTCATCTCAGTGAAAAAGGCTAGAGAGAACATTTGTGCTACTATAAATCTTCTTCTGACCTCAAAAAGAAAAGAATAGGGAAATGGAGACAGAAGATCATCCAAATAAATACCACGCTATCTTTTCAGATACAAAATCTCAAAGAAACATCTCTTTGAAAATACAGAAGACAACTTATTCCCTTCAAATCCACACTTGCCTTCTAAAATCCGGTAGAAAAGTGAATTTCACATGTAATTTTATTGGGAGTAAATGGCAATTTACTATTGTCATCAATGAAATTATTTTTAAAATAGCAGAAAACAAAAATCTACTATCCAAAATTTTTAATCAAGCTGACGGACGAAGTGGGCATCTGTATGACACCATGCAGCAGAACACAATTTTCTTTTTCCAGTTTGTTTTAAACGCCAATATTTCTTTCAGGCATCCAAAAAAAAAAAAAAAAAAAAAAATTAGGAAACATAGAATTAAAACTGCATGTGCAATCTTACACTTTTATCCTTGTGCACACATAGTATAATAAAGTTTTACATTGCTTTGTGTCCTGCTCAGAACTTTTACACTCTGTTTCTTGTCTCACTACCATTCTTCTTGCCTATCTAACACATTCCTAAAGCCTTCAAAGCACAAACTAAGGCTCCCTATCCAACAGTGCTAATCTCTCATTTGGGAAAGCATCCCAGTCTCTTCCTTTTTTCCCAATTTCTTTCTGTTTGTTATCCTTCTTCCCAAGAGCCCTCTGCTCACATTCTTCTTCATCTTCCTGTTTGATCAGTCAGTCCAGCTCCTTGTTCCAAGGTCTTCCTCAAATTTCAGGTTGCCTGCCTATGACCGCTCTGCACTTCTGTCACAAGTGCTATCTCCTTCCAGTAGCAAATCTATACTTAAAAACATGAATTTAAAAGAGCTTCTCAAATTATTATCCTCAGACACACCTCCTTAAACTCAGTAATCTATGACAGTTTCTTTGTTCTAATGTTGCTAAACTAGCTTTTTCTTCAACATTGCTTTTCAAATGGCTGAACTGAAAATGTTGAAAAAAGAATTCAATATAAGGGCTCAATTCTAGACTGAACAATTTAACACAAATATAAAAAAAAATGTGATAAGCTATAAATATTTAAAAATCAATTTATAATGAGAAATGTCAGGAAATCTAATAGGCGCTAATAAGCTAGGCTAAAATTTACACAAAAGTTTGTCTACATAAGACAGTGTACTGATACTTCTTTACAGGTGCTAATTGACTTAACTTATGGAGTCCCACACTTTCATTTATTTACTTTCTAGTGTCCTTTCTCTAGCTAATTGGACCTCATTGAAGTGGTATACATTTCCTTTTCAAAGTATTCCACCCACCATTGACTGGATTTCCCTGTTTTTTCTTTTGCTAAAGAAGCTGGGTAAATGATGTTGCTTCAATCATTCAGAGCCAATGTAACAGCAGCTTTCCAGTTCATAATTCTATAATCATTGCTTGCTTGCATACTTGTATTTGTAGGGTTTTAAAAGGTTTATTTCTCTTCAAAGAAAATTCTTACTGCAGGCCCAGACCACTTAAAAATAAAATGGAATTAATATTTATAGCTGCCCTTTAACAACACATTTAATTCTGATCACATGCAATCTCATCTGAATTTCTTGATAAGTCTTTGCTTAAACTAAACAATTTATGTTTATATCCTGAGGCAAAAGCAAGCATTCCAGAAATTATAATAAACTGAAATAAGTGTAAATACATAAACTACATATTCGGCTAAATTACTTTCCTTCAGCGGTGGAGAAAACAGCTTTGTGATATATTTTTAACAGATGGACTCTAAAATGCTGGACTGTTTTGCTTTGCTTGGCCAATGTTTCTTATGGCCCCATGCTCAAGACAGGCTCAACTGTTTGCTGAAAACATATATTCACACAGCAGATGATAGGTGGTCAGGTGTCAGCCTATACTCTCTTGACAAAATGGAGCAAATCTAGCTTAAGCCTGGAGCAAAAGCTTGGAAAAAATAATGAACCATGAAAGTTTATGAATTCAAACATTGTCTACTACAGATCAATATTTCTTACTTTTCTAAATGAAATGATATCTTGACATCCTGCCTCCCTGCATGGTACACATACAACACATCCTTTGTTTTCCACCACACAAAACCAAAAACTGAATCTATATCAGTTTAACCATAATGCTGATGAAATAATGGAGTAACTAAAGCTCCTGATCTCTTAAACTGTAAACACAAGGAATTACAGACTAATTATCGGCTGCAAATTTTTAAATCTCTTTGAGTATAAAGTTAAATTACTTTAACAAGGAGTTTTAGTCTTTTCCAATGGAGTTCATTTCCTTGTTAATTTTTTTTTCCCATAAATTACTTTCACAGGAGTTAACAGGAAAAATCCACCTACATAAGACTTTTCTTTTACAAGACCTTTTACCACCACACTTTTGAATTGTCTAACTCCTTTTCAAAAATATATCAAACAAAGAAACAATGACCAGCATGTGCAATT
The DNA here is from genome assembly GCF_000690835.1 of Fulmarus glacialis. NCBI lineage: Eukaryota > Metazoa > Chordata > Aves > Procellariiformes > Procellariidae > Fulmarus > Fulmarus glacialis. The sequence goes on from NW_009188688.1 coordinate 14,970, forward strand.
AATAAAGACATCCTGTACTCAACAATATACATGTTAGATTTCCTACTTATAACACTAATCCCAATTAACACTTGATTTTGATCCAAAATTCCATTACTTTGGTTTTTTTGTGACAAGGAATGAATCTGTTTGCTTTAAGGAAATATCCTTAGAAAGGAATTTCAGAAGGTGCTAAGCACACAAGCCAATGTTAAAAAAAAAAAGTTATTCAAACAAAGAACCAATACAGAAACTTTAAAAAGTTTTCTAGTTAAAAACAAACAAACAAACAAAAAACAACTTTCAAAAGTAAATATAGAGACATCATATATATGCCCTCATTTTCTGGATATCTGGTTTACAATATTCTAGACTTGCTCCCTTTAAACTGCTGGATTACTCTCTTAGGGAAAACACAGTTCAATTTGTTGCTAAAAAGCAGAGTTTCTAAAAACTGAGCTGTTCCTAAAGAACAGGGTTTCTAAGGCAGAAGAGGTCTTCAGCATTTTGTAGCTATTCAAACCATTAAAAAACAAGGCTTGGGACATTAAATCACTATTCAGAAGGAATAGTGAGCATTATCCAGCACACATATTGACAACAGCTCCTTTTTTACTAGAGACAAATGTTGTTTCATTTAGAACCACATGCATTCCTTTCAAGACAATGCTTTTAGAGATGTTAGCTATATCTTGCCACTTCTTGCAAAACAAAAAAATAGGAAAACCAGCTGTTTAAAAGCTTTTTAAAGGATGATACGTTTTTTTTTTAAAACTCGGTTATTTTTCCATACTGGAGAAGGGTTGTATTCAAGTCATTTTGCCTTTTCTACAACTTGGAGACTCAAACATAACAGAAATGCTTATTTCTATGGTCTAAATCTGTGTATAAGTTATTTTGACTCACATATTCTCTTTACTGCTTGTAGTGTCTGTGTGGCACATCCAGTATCCATTCAATCAACAGAAAAGCAATTTAGTATCTTTGTTATCAGAAATTCTATATGTAGTAAAAACTATCCTCTGTAGTGGCTGTATATTTATAAACATGGTATTGGTCCACTAAGGCATCATCAGGACTTTGCTTACTCATGTTAGGGGAATCAAATTGTTATATTTTCAACTTTGATATATCAAATAAGCATAATACATATTGCCTTAATACCTCCTGAGATTTAGCATATGCAGAAGTAATGAGTGATAGAGAAATGAATCCCCATTATTTCTCCTCAATTAACTGCTTTTATTGGAATTTCATATATTTTTTCCCAGTCCACTCTCATCCTTCATTTCCTAAGTCAAAATTTTCATCCTCTTCAACCTTCAGATGTTCAAGGATCATGTTTTGCAACAATCCAAGAATATCATAGATGGTTTTACAAAGACTGTGAAAAAGCTGGTTAAAGAGAGGGAAAAAAAAAAAAAAACCTCAGTGTTACACTTCACAAAATTAAATATTTCCATGCCTTTTTTCTCCTTCACTGTCATATTCCTCTTAAGATGAATTTCAGTGAACACCAATGCCCAGAAAGACTCTGTAGTTCAACTCCTTTTAAAATCTCTGTCTAGAACAGAGATCAGCGGCAGAGATTTTGGATGGGCACAGATTCATTGACCTTTTCTGTGACAGACAAAGTGCATGGACAAATTTCTTCTCTCCGATGTAACAATATGGGAAAACTTCAGAGGGAAGTCAATGCAAATATCTCCTTGTGAGTTTATAGAAGATGATTATTACATTTTTGTAATTTGAAATGCTCTTAGCTGGACACTGGATGTCACCATGATTCCAAAGGTTCATTGCAGAAACAATCACTAATTTGCACAACTTTTGGAATAGTGTATTTTTAAAAAAGATGTTCAGAACTCATTCTACTTGCCTTCATACATTACAGCATCTCAATTTGTGATGGCCTAGAAACTACAAAATTTAATTCTGAGATGTTATTTAAAGCATTTTATAATGAAAGAAAATTTAACAGCCTTTAGATCAGCATAGAGGTTAATATTGTCACCACCTTTTTATAAATGAAAAGCCATCTATCCTAGTCTAATTCAATATACACAATTGAAATCAATGAGAGTTCTATATAAAGACCAAGGGTAGAGAACGATGCAAAATGTCAAGAGCTTCTATTTATAGGTACTGAAATTGTAACAAAAAAGAAAAAAAAAGAAAAAAAGAAAGTCAGGTTTGAAAGGAACTGATTCTTTTGAAGTAAAATTATTATCTTACTGTATAAACATAACCACACAAAAGCAGAAACTCTGTTCATCATCTTAGGCACTGTCCTTGAGATTCACTTTTTTAATGGTTAGAATTTGAAAAGGATCTCATTTCATTTGATCTTCCATAGAGCATAAACTGTAGGAATTCCATAAATTGATACTATATTTTCCTTTTAGGAAGGAGCTGAGATTTGTTTTAAACTGAAGCTGAGTAACACATATTGTTATTTGTGCTTCTGTAGCAATATCTGATGTAAAACATTCTTCTAATACATTTCTTTATGATTACTTAAGTAGCTTTTAATTAGTAGATATGTTTCTTCTGGGTAGCAAAATATCCTATGCATCCACATGAGACTACTTTTATCTTTTCACTTGACTTTGGGATACTGATTTAACTAAAATTACACCTTTCTAACTGAACTCTAGCCTAGCTTGCTCCAATGCCACTTCATTACTATTGGTTACGTGACTTAATCGATGCTACAATATAATGACTTTAAAAGTAGAAAAGATCAGGCTGTTACTGAAAGTTGATTTTTGTATGACTAATAAACAAAAAAAATTTGCATCATAAATAGTCATTGAGAAATTAAAGTTTAAAATTATCACAAGGCACTAGAATTGTAGAAACGTGATAGTTTTACATTTTCTGTTGAAGTCAGAAAAGGTGAATAGCAGATGAATAGCTTATTTTAATATGCTTATAACAGAGGAAACTGTATCCTCAAAGGCCACTATGCTATTTTATGCTATCATTTTATTGCATCTAAAAATCTGCTACATTTTTCTTAGATAGATAAAAATATATATTTTCAGATTTATTATTGAGATACTACTATTTCATATTTACTGCTAGGGATACACTGAAATTCTTCATAGACTTTCAAATTCTTTACAAGTATTCAGGGTAAGATCCTATAAAACAAAAATAAATGAACTTCACCCAAAATATTAAACCATTTTGTCAACATTAATTATTTGTCTTTGATACACTTTGGCCAGCTAAGTCCTAGGAACCACAGATTAAGTCTTTCTTTGCTAGGCCCTGTGAAGAATTAATACAAACACAGATACATGACCTAAAACAAACACATTATGCTGCACGAATCCCTCTTTCTCTTACCAGAAAATACCCCACTTAGGCCCTATTATCTTCTTATAGAAAAAAGCAGAGGATACTATGATGGCAATTTGACTTACATGAGAAACACCATCTAAGTCTTCCTTCCTGGCTTGTAAGAGATGATTACTGTTCTGAAGAAAACATCCGTTGATATATTCAGGAACTAAATTTTCTTTCTTTTTTTAAGGTCTTCAAAACATCCAGCAGATATGAAAAAACCTGCATTCTGGACAAGCCACCTCTGGCTAACTACTCAGTAGAGTTAAGCTTTCCTTTTCTGACAAAGTTTCAAAACCTAGCTAAAAGCCAATTTCAGGCCTGTTTACAAAAGCCAATGAACTTAGATGGGGCATAATGTGGACTCAGGGCAGTCTACACAAGTGGATGACTTCTAGTGGTCCTTTGCTGTCATTGGTTGGTGGGAACCCATTAATTTTAATTGTCCTATACTGCTCTATGACTTCCAGCTGGTGACAGTTGCAGAACAATTTATTGAATGTATCTGAATGCCTTCTGAACAAAAAGCCCAAAACATGCTGCTGGGGATCATCACTTAGGCTAAAAAATCTTCATCTTCAGAGTCCTAAACCAACCATTCTTATCCTCATTCTATTCCACATTCAGAGGCAGCTGTGAAGTGTCTGGAAAATCACACCTGCATGATGTGTCAGTAACACACGCCAAGATAAAGTATAACTAATCACAATCTATAACTTGTCACCCTTTCTCTCTCCAACCCAAGCTACAGTCCTCCCTCGCCTAGCCAACCCCTTCACCCCAAGCCCCTGGTACCAAGGATGCAAGGCCCAGCTGTGATATGGCACAGCTGCCTAACTTTCACTCCAATCACAGACAGAAGTAGGATTATTGATCATTAGCAGCTCAAGGACTCAAGAAAGTAAATGCCAACATAGAAAGGTATAAATCCCTAAAAAAAAAAAAAAAGGAAGAGAGAGGCTGGTTGGTCTGGGTGGGAACTGCTGGGTCACCAGTGTCATCCACACCAGTGCTGGTAGCAGCTGTGAAGACCCCTTCCAGGGAGTTGCAGGTACCAACCATTCCTTCCCTAACTGCTGCCTGCCTGGCTAGCAAAGACTCTTTGCTGCCTCGTAGGAGTGGTGAACATGTTAATGCTTAGCCTAAAAGCTCATTAGGTCCTACCTATCTGTTGTATATCAGGCAATAAATTATTGCTTTACACTTTCAAGTTATGTATATCCTGTTTGCAGAACCTCTTTGCACCTTGCTAAAGAAGCCCAAACAAATTGACCCATAACAGCCTCCACTACTGTTAAAAATTTTGGCTGGATGAATAACACTTGGCTGATACCAACCTGGGATAAGGTTCATATGCTTGAGTTTGGCAAAGGAAAATATGTTGAGGAGTTTTTTCCATAACGTCATCTCCTTTGTTTAAAAATTTGTGTCTGTAAACTGGTTGACACAGATTACAAGGTAGGACTGCTCCTGGATTTAGGATGTTGAACTATAATAATTTATATTTTATGTAAAGACTGTGTTCTACTATCTATAGCTGGCTAAGACAGTGCATTTCATCCTAGCAGGTTATAGGCTGACTGCATATAATATATGCTTTCCTGCCTCCTGCATTCAGTAATGCAACACACCTGGCCATGAAGCCACCAACCCTCAGGAATATAGAACACTTACACAAGACAGCAAGGAGCATACTCAGAAATAGAAGAAACTGAAAATATACCAGATCCCTACGTTAACTGCTTATAGAACACAAAGTCTTTATTCCCATCTACAAGATCGCAAATGCTTAGGTTTAGGACACCAAGGGAATATATAAAGCAGTGGGACAAAGGACCAAGGTCAAAATTTCCATTTCTCAGATATAATGGATAGTCTGTGTAGGTATATAAATCGCTTAAAGAAGAGGTTCATCAGAAACAAGTCCGATACAAGTCTGGAATTAATTTTGGGATACAAGAAAGAATGGACTTGTCACCAACTTCTATTCCAAACATTTTTTCACTCATGCTTCTACTGGAACCTAAAACCAACAGAAAAATACTAAAATATATTAAAAAGTCTAACACATTTTTCTTGGGTGGTTGTCAGATCATTTCATGAATTATAGGAGGATGCACAAGCCCTGAAGAAATGGTCATAAGAACTTACACAGCATGCTTTTGTGCTTATGGTGAAAGATTTTCCTAGCTCTTTCAGGTTTATGATCTCACTTTATGAGTTCACTGTTTCTGAGGCAGATGGTGGAGCCCCTAGTTGCACTATTCTTGTACATGGTTATCAGCATAAGGAATGTTCCAGTACAACTGAAAACTGTCACATTTTAAAGACTGGCCTGAAGAAATTAAAGTTTTAAAGAAGAAACATTTTTTTAGATGAAGACAATCTGCATCTCCTACAAAACACTGAAATACCCTTTCTTATCTCTACACAAGTTTGAGCTTTCCCATTTTAATTACACTTTTTGTTAATACAATGGGGAGTAAACCATCGACCTAAACAAGGTAAGCTGTCTCTAAGGCACAAAATTTATTTTTTTAAATACAATGAAGATAAAAATGAACTTAACAATCTCTTGTCATGTTTGTTTTATGACAATGAACTTCTGACACACTCTAACCTGTCATCTTTAGTTCTTCCATATGCAAACCTGTACCACATGCTATAACACACTCATAATGAAGAAAACCTGTTGTGATCAATCAGAAGGAAAACAAAACCATAAAATATGCAACAAAAATCAGCATGACACAAACATGACAGATCATATTTTTGCATTTGTTGCATTTTCTGGGAGCTTACACAGGTCTGCTTTTTACTTAATTATCACAAGAGGTAATAAAGTTAGAGGCATGCCAATGGGGACCAGGTCATTACTGAGAGTTGTTAACTTCTTAATACAATCCACTGCTCTTTTAATCACTGAGCAACTAAATTAATTAGCTGTTAAAGGTTAGAAAATTTTTCCCCAAACCTAACCATAGTACATAATTTCTTTCTTATATTCCACATTTTATATACATTATAACCATATTCATTTCAATTCATTTCAATATATTAAAAAATATTAATTTCAATTACTGTGTGAACACTTGATTGGAATGTAACCTGAAAGGATGAAGTATCTAAGTATCAGATGCATGACAAACATCATTTTTTCCTTAAAGATACAAAATCTGTCACCTTGTCAGTATTCATGAATTCTCTCAAGTAAAGATACACTTTGTGACATGAAATTTTCCTTACAAATATCCAAGTGCTTCCAAGCCATAACAAAAGAATCTTATTTGTCTTGTTGTATGAAAAGCAATGGCTACCAGTGTCCTAGAGTTAACATGTAAGACAGTACTCAAGATGATTTTCTTTGAAAGAATATGATTATGTATATAAATTGCCTTAAAATAAATAGGAATAAGCTGCCTCACATTTACAGCAGGGTAAGAGCATACAGGCATTGATTCAGATATAGCTTGTAGATATAGCTATACCCGAAGTTACAAAAGTGTCAAGGATTAGTTGAACAAGATAAATTTCTGCATTAGATTTCTCATTCTCCCATTGTCACTTTTTCCCACCTTACTGTCATGTTTAACACCTACTTCTCCTTCCTTCTTCTAAAACTCCTACACCCTCATACACAAATATGCTTTCATTCCTATCAACTATTTAGTCCATATGTTCAAGATATTTTCAAGAACAGATAAGAGTTTTGAAAAAAATTGGTTACTTACAAAAACACACTTTCTTTACCGTGCTACTCAATTATTTTTTTCAGTTTTTCTAATACTGAACTTTGTATTATGTATTATTACATTACAAGAATGCATGAAGTGCAATACAGTGTACATTTCTAATACAGCAACAGTATAATTTGATATATTTAAATATACAACTGGGCACAAATCTAATAACTGAAATAAAGCTAAGTTTCATTGTGAAGTTAGACTTTAGGTTCTGATTCAGAACGTATATATGTATGTTATTATACATATTTAACTACATATACAACTTAGCAGTTGGGTTTATGTCCACTAGATGTTCAAGTCTTACAAAGAAGTCAACATTTTTATTCATGTTTTACATTACTAGTTAGTAAGTCCCTGGTCATTTGTCCACTAGTGAAACCACTGATATAGATGAAGTAAGTTTTTACTGAGCTGCATCTCGTCTAGAGGACAAATGTATTAGGAAATACTAAGTTTCTCTTATTAATACACAGATAAATGTAGGTTATCATCTGAACAAACAACGTTTTACAGAAAAGTACAGATAACTTTATGAAGTCCCTAGTGGACTTTTCTAACCTTCCCATTAAATGTTTTAAATACGAATTCTGAGTTGAAGCTCAGATTTATTTAAAAACATGTTTACTGTTGGCTTTTTATAGAATTAGTTTTAGAGAACAGATGGACATTTGAATATCCTCTTAAAAATGAGTATTTCTGTAAAACTTTAGGTAGAAAAAAAAGGTTGCATTAGAGAAAATATCAAACAGGAAGGTAAAAAAAAATCCAAAAGGATTACTGGAATTTTTCAGGCTACCTTTTAAAGATTAACAAAGTATCTATAACTGAAGATGCCACCATGCAAATACTTTAATGAAGCTCATCTTTGCAAACATGCTGGAAGATCCACATAGAGCTGCAGTATGCCGTACCAGTTCCTCAGGATTTAGTTTACCTTACTCCCCATCCAATTTTCTAGTCATACTGAAAAGGCACAATGTATGCCCTCAGTTATTAAATGTTCTCAGACATTAATATTTATTGGCAGTTCTCTTTTTTATTGTGGTTAATTTTGGAATTTAGGTGCTAGATCTCATTTTTTCAGTTTTTGTATTCTTGAACTTTTGGGGAGGTGATTTATAAAAAAATCAATTTGTAATGACTTACAAAAATCATTATATCAGGAACAGAATGGGCTTTTTCAAATCTGAATTATGCTTACGTACAAAATTATTATGGATTAAATACTGTTCCAGCAGTGTGTTGGACAAGAAGCAAAATTATGAGGACAACACAGATTGGAATCAAATAAAATACAGAGCTCAAATCTTTACAATAAAATGAATTTCTGCCCCCTTTGTTGCACAATGCAATTATCCCATATTTGTTATGTGCTTTCTTTTTTCCTTTCCTTCACCTTTGTATTTTCACCTGCCTTTATAAGCTAAAGAATGAACAGTTCTAATACAATGAAAATTGAAGCATTTTCAAAAAGATTAAGCATGAACTAGAAAAAAAGAACATATAAAGGCAGTTACTTTCAGCCTTTCTCAATGCAGACTTAAAGCAAGACTCTGCTGACTAACACGTTGCATTCCTGAAAGTCAGCAAGATCTAATGGCTGACTGTACTGAGAAACAAATGAAACAATTCATTGTATGCTGCCGTGAACAAACAACAGCAAATACATCGAATGGAAATAATGGAAAACAGTGCAGAATGAGCAAAGATATCTTCAGAAATAAAGTAGGGTTACAACTTTTTCATATAGCTCTAACCATCATCACTTCTACGTAATGTACATCTCTGTTCATGCATAAGACAACATCCAAATGTATTACTCACTACTCCTATAACTTCTCTTGCTGTAAGATATGCTTCTAAAACTGGTGCATGATATTCCATATATTAGTTATACTAACAAGGTGTACTTTGTCTGGCTGGGATGAAGTTAGTTTTCTTCATAGCTGTGTTTTGGATTTGTGGCCGAACATGTTGATAATACAGCAATGTTTTGGCTATTGCTGAACTGTGCTTGCACAACATCAAGGCTTTCTCTTTTTCCCGCTTTGCCCCTACCCCCAACATGGGATGGCAAGAAGTTGGGAGGGAAAACAGCCGGGACAGCTGACCCAAACTAGACAAAGGGATATTCCATACCATGTAACATAATATTCAGCAACAAGAACTGACATAGAGGAAGAAGAAGGGGAGTGAGGGGTTGCCTCCCAATGTGGCTGATGCTTGGCAAAAGGCTGGGCATCAGTCTGCTTATGGGAGGTGATAAGTGATTTCTTTTGCATTGCTTGTTTGGTTTTTTCCCTCTTTCCTTCATCTACTAAATTGTCTTTACCCCAACCCATGAATTTTCTCACTTTTGTTTTTCTTACCCTCTCCCCCATCCTGCTGGTGGGGGAAATGAGTAAGCGGCTGTGTGGGTACTTGGCTGGTGGTTGGGGTCAACCCATCACACAAGGCTATGTAAATGTGGCTTTAAATTTAAATAGTATTTATCTCTTTAGTATAAAATGTCAGAACTCTTAAAAGAGAACCTTATGCTACTCTAGAGAGTCCACGCTGACATGCCCTACTATATTACATTGCTCTTATCATATTCTATTTGTGGAGCAGAGCTGAAAATCACACACAGTTGTGCAATACAAATTTCCGTGTAAAAAGAAGGATTGTGCTTTTCATATCTGAGAAAGAATATTAATAACTTGACTGCAAAACCATTTCTTAAGAACTCTGTCACCCAAAAGCATATCAGCCCTCCTTCCCCTCAATGATATAACACATTCTATGGACAAGATAATAGCCACATCTTTAAAACATCAGTGACTGACATTAGTTGTTCAATAAGTCTCACAAAATTGAAGTTTACAGTAATCAGATGAGTATCAGCTGTTTTTTTGTGTTTGTTTGTTGTGTGGTTTTTTTCCTACCCTACCATTTCATCTGACATTGCAGTTACTCTTGTACATAAATTCATAGAACACAGACAAAATTTGAATATCATAAGACACACAGGTTTCTTCCCCCTGTATTTGGAATGCCTGTGTTATTTGGAAACAGGCAAGGCATGGGAGGTCTGCAGGGGTGAACCTAGTACACCAGGTTACATTTTACTCCGAGGAACAAAATGGTCCTGAAGAAAAAAAAACAATAAAAGAAAATGACATAGAATGAAAGAAACACGTGAATAAGAATAACAGCAGAATTTGGCTAAGGAAAATTCAAAAGAAAGTGGAAAATGCATTCATAATTTCCAAGGAAAAAAAAAAAAAAACAACATTCAGGCAAGATATAATTCCAACTCTAGAAAAACAGTAAATATTAGTATTTAAACTAAGACAAAGCTCTCAATAATTGACATATATCTAAGGCACATGTCCCCTTATATCGGTATGTCAGTAACAATTATTCATCTATCAGTAAGAATCTCTCTACGTTTATTTTTCTATATATTTTTAAATTAAAAAAAAAAAAAGCAACGACAAAAGTCACTTTGAAGGGAACTACTTGTCTTGAAATTCAGTTCAGCTTAACCAATAGAGTATGATAGGCCACTGTTTTTATTGTATGAAAGTTTCACCAAGCAAATCTGCCAAACTATACCATTTCTTTTATGAATAAAATAATTTCTAAGGAAAAGCAACAGTTCAAGGAGTCCACCACTCTCCAAATGAAACTCCAGCTATAAAAGGATACCCAGGTAGAATATCTTTAAAACTGTAGTTGTTGAAAAAATCAGTTTCCCTGTGATTACCCATATTCTTTCCCAGAGGACAATAATAGTTGTCACTCATAAAGTTTATTTAAAGCTGTAATTTAGATTATGCCTTTTTACCCTTATTTCTAGAAAGAAATATAATGATATCAACTCCTTAAATGCTTTGACTATCAGTTTCATTATCCATTTTTAGACATTTGATTCCACAACAAAATAACAATCATAACTAAATGACCTATTTCTCTACAAAATTATGGGAAGGTTACTATCTGTATAAACACGTTACAAGAAGCCTAAAACAAGTTACTTACAAGAAGCTACCTAATCATATTTACTTAAAAAAGACACAGAAGGGCTGATTTTTTCTTTAAACCCACTCCCTCTATGTGTTTGTTAGGTAACTTTCAGGGGAGGTCGATTTGCACTTAGACCTAAACCACGCTAATTCATTTCCTGAAGTACTGCTTTGGAATATATAGTGCACTGGCTATGTTACAAAAAGAAATGGGCAACTTCTGCTTCAATCTAATAAGAGTGACCTAAGCATGTCTAATAAATCAAGCTTTTCCAGGGATAAAAATGGAAGCGATTTTAATTTGTGAAACCTTAGGACTAAAGTCCTACTCCACAGCAGAGAGCAAGAGAATTCACACAACCGGCAGCTGTGAAAAGGGGTAGTGAGAAACACAGTTTTGGATGAGGAACCTAAGTCCTACACAAACTCTGCTTTGGATACCTGAAGTAATTTGTTTATGTGGCTTCCAGACTAACCTAATTATCAGTGATCTTGTCTGATAACAAATGCTAGGTTATCTGACTAATGGCTGATGACGATCAACACAGAGGAGCAATGATAGGTGTAGGAACCCCAGTAACCTAAGAAAGGAAAATGGAGCACACTGAACTGGCTACTCCAGAGGCCATCAAAGGAAAACAATGAGATGGTTGCCCCTGGTGAGGACACCCACCGAGGTGGGTAAACAGGGAAAATCTCTCCCTGGGAAGCCATGCACGTTAAATGGGGTGATTGGGGTATAGGGCTTATTATAGGGAAGAAAATTAGGGGATAAAGCAGAGAGAATATTTGGTATTGTGTAAAAGTTATTATGAGGTGTTCAGGGAAAGGACCAAAGACATCGAAAAGGAGGGGTCAAGATGGATCTGGGAGGGATAAACATGGGAAAATAGAGAGAATAGGGGACAAAAGAGGCTAGTCGCATGTAAACAGGTTGTTGGTCAGCATGCTTGCCTGGCTGAGCCCTGCACTGCACCACGGCCCATTCTATCTCCTTAGTAAAGTCTATCTTCCGAATGGGTGCACTCTCAACTCTGATTGAACATATGTGGGAGCCAGTGCAATTTGAGCTGGACTAGCCTGCAAGCACAGTACAAGGTCTGAGTGCCAGCAACTGGAGTGGGACCACAAATGTCAGGGGCTCATAGCTACAAGTGCTGCAAGTGGGGGAGACGGTGGGGTCTAGGGGTCAGCTACAGCATAGACTGAGAGTCTAAGACCAGGTACAGGAGAGACTTGTAACATGCATGTGTGCGTGTGTGCGCGCTGCTGGAACAGGAGAAATGAAGCCCTCCACAACTGGCTTCCCTAACAACATAAATGAAAATAAGATTGGGACGGAAGATCACCCATGCAGAAAAATAACAAGGAAATGTTAAGTACAACCAAAATAGGGCATTCGAATAATTTGTTGAGAAACACACCAGTATGTGTGTTCATGATGGTGAAGTTATTCAGATGTTATACTGTGGTGCTATTCACTAGGCTAGAGAGAAAAATTACAAGCAATGGCAGTTATCTCAGTGTCTTGCTAAAAATTAAATTTGGATAAATATGTATCTAATTGCATTTCTAGGTAATCAAATTCCTCCCTATATGAAAAATACCCTGCTATATTCAATTACAGAAGTTAGTCATCTTTGCTTACATCTCTAGTGTCTTCGGTAATCATTAATAATCCTACTGCAAAGTGGCTGACGGTTCTGGTCTGGAACTTCCTCTTTTATCAATGATTTTGATAGAAAATATGTATTCTACAAGTGTTATGACTTTCAAGCAAAAATTTCAGTTTTGCTAAAAATTCATGATTTTCTTTTAGAAAACTGTTCCCAATTATATAGAAACATCCATCCTACAAGTCAAACTGTACTGAAGCCAAAGCTAACAGGTTTTCCAGCCTTTTCAGTCCAGAACTAGACTGGTGACGAGACATAGATCCCACAGCTTTCAAATTCGACCAAATGAGCAATACTTTCAGACATCTCAAAACCTATTCAGCAGCAACCTAGAAATCCTGGGAAGCATATATGCCATGTCTACAATTTGTCCAAGATTCTCCACAGACACAATGTCTAGAAGCTGGGATTTAAGAATGTTTAGGAGCTTCCAGGAGAAAAAGGGAGGGTCTCAAAAGCTTAGTTAAAAGGTTGAAATGAAACATTTTTTCTCTAAATAAAATTTTTGAATTTCTATTCTGCAGAATATGCCAGCTGCTTACTCCACTAAAGAGTTTTTTCCCTTTAGTTTTTGTCTCAGACTACTGAACAGAATTTTCCATTTCAAATCTGGGGAAATACATCTGTTTCTGGAAGAGATAATCCTTTCTGATATATCCCTAAACATAAAATCGGATTGCAGATCTCCTGAAAGATTTTCCACAGCTCTTTAAAAATTACATTTTAAAAATACATTAAGTATGTATATCCATACATACACACACACATGTATGTATATACACACACATACTATATGTAAACATTTTTATCCAATGTCTAGTTACTGGTCCACCTGAATGATGTCATTCATAGAATCGTATCATAGAATCATAGAATGGTTTGGGTTGGAAGCAACCTTAAAGATCATCTAGTTTCAATGCCCCTGCCATGGGCAGGGGCACCTTCCACTAGACCAGGTTGCTCAAAGCCCCATCCAACCTGGCATTGAACACTTCCAGGGATGGAACATCCACAATTTCTCTGGACAACCTGTTCCAGTGCCTCACCACCCTCACAGTGAAGAATTTCTTTCTTATATCTAATCTAAATCTACCCTCTTTCAGTTTAAAGCCATTACCCCTTATCCTATCACTACAGACCCTTGTAAAAAGTCCCTCTCCAGCTTTCTTGTAGGCCCCCTTCAGGTACAGGAAGGCTGCTATGAGGTCTCCCTGGAGCCTTCTCTTCTCCAGGCTGAACAACCCCAACTCTCTCAGACTGTCTTCACAGGAGATATTCCTCTGCTTTGGCTACCTACAAGAGTTTTCTTTCCCTCCTCCCCTCCTTCATCTGATGGAAATATGTGTTCTCATAATGAAAAGCTTAATTTCTGGGCATTTATGTCTGGTTACGGTAACAGTTGCAAATGCGCAGATTGAACAAAGATTTATTTTTTCCCAGTGGCTAAAGCAGAACAATACTGTGTACCTCCATCTGTCACTGACATGAGATGTGACCTTTTTAGATATAGTTTCTTCATCTGTAAAACAAAAATTGTATTCACCTACTGTACATCAGAACATTAACTTAATTAATGTTTTGGGGAAAGAAAGCTTAGAAATAGTTAGATGAAAAGCACTTATGAGATAAAGTAATATTACTGCTACAAATCAAAAGACTTTGGGGCTGAATATATTAAAACAGCTGTTTCTAACATCAGGATTCATGTAGAAAAGAGATAGCAAATTCCTATTGATCATTCCAGTCCCTTGCTAAAACACCTTGAAGGTTACTTGCACTTTTGGCACTCATACTGTATATAGTGCACACACTCCCCTAAGAGTTCTGTCCATTTTGTACAGCATTGTTTGCAAGTTTGAAATCATCCTATAGTAAGTGTTTCTATATAATTTGGGGTTAACACGGGTATACATAACTTTCAATATATTAACATCATCACTGTGTCAAAGGAGTTTCAGCACTACTGACTTGTAAGTTTTACTGTTCTTCTTAGAGGTAAACAGAGAGATCACCAAAGACAAGCATACCCCAAAATTTAAAATTACTATTTTCACAAAATAATATAGGTAGAATTTGTCTTTTATTTTACAGCTCAGTTTCTCAGTTATTCCTCAATATTGTAATAATTCTGTTTATAACTGATTCATGTACATTCCCCAGTGCACTACTTTCAAATTATTTCCTCTGCATTTGATTTGAATGACATCTACTATGTTAATTACTATCTGAATCCAAAGGGGGAAGGGGGGAAGGGAAGAGGGAGGAAAATGTAAAAATACAAGTCAGCAGCTTTTCGGAGAGTTTCAATAAGCAGTTTAAAATTGACAATTCAAAAGGTAGAAAAGCTAATAAATAAAACATGTTCTTGCACTACCACATGGTATATTAATTACTGTGGGCATGCAATAACTAAACCAAATTTCTAGAGATACCCTAAGGCGGGCAAAATGTCCAATATCCTTTGATCCATTTTGTGAAAGTTTAAGTATACTTTTTGAGCAGAATCTAAACTAGTGCTCTGATCCATGAGTAAAATCCAGAAGCCACAAGACAGGACTCATTTAATTCCTTAACTAACCTTCTCTAGTAAGGATCAAATGTTAATGCTGTCCTTTGGCACAATGGGTGGGTAGCCTGCATTGTCCATTACTAGCATCTACCTTGAACTAAGCTGAATCCCTGATTAAGTGCACCTAATTTTAAAAGCGGGAGAAAATGTAAAAATCCTTAATGAAATGAGTTGAACTGAAAAAATCCGTGAAAAACTAAGCTTTTGTTCACTTCACAGTTTTGTGAGCATGTACATGCTTTGCTGTACTTGAAGTTATATTTAGACTGGTTGCTTCAGTGCAATGCATTTCAGACATTCCCTGCTCTCTTCCTTACTCCTCCCTTCCCCTCATCTCTTCCTCCAGGCAAGCATTAATTAAAAATTCTGAAGTAAAAAACAACCAAGCAATCAACACTGAGATAAATTCACTTTCTTAAACAGTGCCACCCTCTTGAATTTGATAGCTACACACAACTCTGAATGAGCAAGAATAAGAACCAGGTCTCAATTCATCATACAGTTTCACCAATAACGCTACATTTCTTTTCTGTAAGTAATTTCTTAAACCATTGCTTCTTCAGGAACTGTAACCGATTGCTCTTTTCTGCCCAACCAATGAAGTCCTTTCAATTCAACAATGGGGTGAACCGAAACCTCACTCTCCCAACTCTTTTTGGCTTTGACTGGATTTGGAAGTACTCAGCATAGCATGAAGAGTGTTCCTTCTCTCACAGGACCAACTTCCCTCAAAAAGGGCTTATTTTGTTGATGTTGTAAGTTCAAATATACAAATGATAATGGCATATTTTCAAAAAGTATCTATACAGGATAATGAGTGTAAATGACAATGAACTTCATACAGTTCTATTGTAAAACTATGAACCACTGTTTGGCACAGGCATTTCTTCAGCTTTATTACTTTGACCAATGCTGAGAATTTATATTTTATCAGAGTTACGCATCTGTTGACTGATCCCAGTATAAGGCTTATCATCATTCCTTTGCTAAAATATACATCCCTGTTTAGAAAAAAAAAACAAAGAACCTATTGGTCTTATATTCAGAAGCGTCAAATTGCTATTTACCTGCCACTGTGTACAAAAAAACGAAGAGTGTGAAGTATGAATCACTATAATCATATAAAGAGGATAATACTTGCAGCGGTAACGAGACATATGATAAGGAACAATAGGAATTGTGATTTTACTTGGGAAAAAATCTAATAAAATAGTCTCTCAGAATTAAATCATAGTCTATTACATAGCACAGAGCTTTTCAAAATTGTAAAACTGCTGTCTTTATTTTATTATTCACCCCAAAGTAGCAGCTCTCATAAACTTTCCAAATTCAATTGCTCCTACCCCAGCCCAATTTTCCCCATCCAATTTGTATTAATCCAATCACAGCACTGAATGGTTCCCTTGTGAGAATGCAGGCCCTTAAGAGAAAAGGCTAGATGTAGTTAAGGTACTTAACAAAGACATCATAGTTTTCTTAAAGAAATAAAATTAATAAGCTAGAAAACTTTACTTTATATGGTTAGATTTTCATGAATATTTCTATATTTGAGTGTTTAAAGTTGGTAGACTTACTATTAATAGACTAGTAACAGTAAACAAAAACTCAAATCAGTATTCTTTTTCAAAACTCCTATAGATTTCTAGTAACCCATGCGCCTAGACAAATCATAAGTAGCAACGCAAAACCAGCTAGGCCACCGAGGGAGGAATATACATGAATGTACATGAGGATGGGAACTGCCCCAGCCAAAGAAAATTCACAAGGAGACTATTCAGATACACAGCAAGGGAGGCTGCAGTTGTCTCGCCCCACAACAAAGAACTATGTCTTCAGGACCCTAAGTCTGGCATATTTTGCCAGGAATGATTCAACCACAATTGTTGTTGGTTTTTTTCCCTTCGTTCACTAATACAGTGCACTTGTAGAGTATGTGGGAGATGGCGCTAGGATTTGCATGAAGCACAACTGTCCCTTTTTGAAGCAGGCAGCAGTCAAACTCAGAAAAAAGTGTGATGTGGGAGCTAGTCTTACCGAAGGTTCCTTTTCAAAGGAGGGTTTAGAGCACCTATGAGTGCAAAGCAGCTGCATGTTCTGCTGGACTTGGAGAGTTCTCCACACTGCCCATGGATCAGATCGGACTGTGGTTCTGGTAAAGCATGCTGAATGAACCTCCAGGAATGGCTGGTAACATGTTCAGCTTAATTTTTTTACCTTTTCATACTACGCTGCTGTCTTGAGAGGCACAGAGATCATGAAAGTAGTAACTAAAATAAGAAAAAGTAAAAGACACTATAGACATCAGAAACCTGACACTATCTTGATTGTACCAGAAGTTTGGCTGGTATCTGATACAGGCTAAGAAGCTTCCATAGTTCAATTCCACGAGAAAAACTAGAGAAAGAAGAGATATTAAATCTTCATAGATTTAAGTTTTGTCTCATCCTAACTTTGCATTCTAAATTGGAATGGCCTTTCACTCAGCCATCAACAATGACCTTCATTACGAATTCAATTTAATTGAATTCAGTTTGACTGTTAAGGAAAAATGAGTCTTGTTATTTGTTGCCTTGTTTGTATGATATAAATGACTACACTCCTTTCTGGAACCAGTTAATACTTGTAATGAGAGCATCCCTCTGTTAGTACCGGACCTACTGCTTTAAATCCTCTCACATGTCTGCATTGTCATCCTCAGGAGTGTTCTAGTAGAGAATATGTTGTATGAGCAAGGCAGCACCACTGGACTGAGTCAGTCCCTAAATTCTTTATACAATTACCACACAAAAAATGGAGCTAGGAAGAACCTAAAACCTCAAGAGAAGTTTAGCTTTTTTAAAAGCATATTTCAACTCCATTTAATAAATCTTCTGGAGTCTTGGAAAAAATGTAAGAACACATCAACTGGGACAAGATAAAAGAATTCATGAAGTGATAATACAGAAAATACAGTCAGTATATGTGTGCCAAAAAATGTGCACAATGGTTTGAAAAAGAAGTTCCAATATGTTTTCTGTCTCCTAAGTGAGTAATTAATATTTCAGTATGTCATTTCTGTTGCTTTCTGCTACTGAAGTAAATATATTTTGGTGATTAATAAGCAAACAGTGATACGCTTAGGGTCAAGCATCATTACCTGAGTGGTGAAATGACAAAATTCTTTTATTATTATTGTTCTGATAAATTTTATTTTTAGTTTGAAATCCTGGAGACAGAAGGGCTGTTTCAATACTGATTTAAGTACAAAATTTCACAAGAAATACATATCTTAACCCACTATTGAATTTATCCTAAAAAGTCCTTTAGTCCTTTTATGCCAAAAATCCTTTTAGTATCCTAAAAGCCTACATATAATGATGCCTATGGACTAAATATAAGATGAACACCAACATCAGTGGAAAAAAAAGTCTCAAAAAGAGAATGAAAAAAAAAAAAAGGCTAATTATCCTTAAGTGATCCAAAGGGTATTGTTCTTGGCAAATTTTCTCCTTGGAGCAACCATTAGAATTCCTGATGATGTAGGGAATGAACAATCTTTAATTATTACTATCACAAAAAACAAGCAGAAGGGAAGTAAGGAAACACTCATCCAAGTATCATATTCCTATCTGAGTTAGAACAGCACAAAGTTATAAAAGCAGCAGCTTTGAATAATCCTTTTTCTTTTTCTGTTACGTTTACTTTCTGTCTCACAGTCTTATTAACAATATTTCATCTAGGATTTCATGATTGCCCAATATTATCTTCTGCATCCCTGACTTCTGCCTGGGACTTCCTAAAATATCCGTGCAGAGGAACATCTCAGAACTGTGACCCACATCTCTGTGGGATCTGGGATGAGTTGCACTTAGAGACGCATGTTTTTTCTTTTTGACTGCAGATTTCCAAATTAGCTTGAGTTCCTGATTAGGTGATTTACCTACTGCAACTAAATGCAGGAGGCTCAGTGAGAAGAACAGAGAATTGAATATTCAGCCTACTTCTGGACAACCATATGCCATTCTATGTCTCCAGGGACAATAAATAGAAACAACAATCTCACATTTTGCAAGAAAGATGGTTATGGCAACAACCAACCAACGGAAAAGCAACTGCCTTAAGAAAAAATTTTTAGTATGTTAGTATGATCCCAAATATTTTCAATGATCATTTGTATGAATGATATACCACCTAGGATAAAACACTGATTAATGATCAAGCTCCCGATTCCTTCCTTTGAAGCCTTTCAATAGCGAGGACTCCCAGATACTTCTAATTTAAATGGGAGCTGAAAACATGTGCAGTGTTAATTACTAGTACTTGATACTTTTATTACCAATATATTTAGGCTTCTATGTGGACGCCTAAAAGACAGCAGCTTGTTATTCCAAGTCATCACTTAGTTGTGGTCCAGGACCACTGGTATCAAATGCAATTCTTACTTTAAGCCGTTTTGAAGATATTCCTTTAAAAAAGAGAAACAAACAAAAAAAAACCTCTAAAAAGGAGAGGGAAGAGAGGGAAATAGTATATTTTCAACTTGATATTTAATTATACGCACACAACGATTAAACAAAAATATGGACCAGTCAGTATTTGGGTAACAAGAACCTGATTTGCACAAAAGTCATATACCAGAATAGATAAATTAGTATCAGTCGAATTTTAAAAGCTACACACCTTTTTGAGGCCTTCCAAACCAGAATTAACATAGTTTAGAATTCATATCTCAAAACAGAAAATGCTTATCTCTGGATTAGGCCAAAAATATTTGTAAGATACTAGTATATATTCTTCATTTTTATAATTAATTTTTCAGCTGCCATTCTCCAAATAATTGGTTGAGTTCATTAACTACATTATTAAACAATTCTAACAGATTTTTTTAAAAATCTGAGAAGGGAAGTGTTGAAATTAAATGAAAGATAAAGTATTCTGTTGCTTATGAAGTTTAGTTATCTGTGCAAATGTCTGGCTGACTGCCCATGCAAGTGACTTTATACTACTCATGTGTGAATGAGTATGTTTGGTGTGCAAAGAGCTCTTCAAAATCAGCTTCCAAGGAGCTAGCTAGAAAGAAATAAATGATCAAGCAAGTGAGAAAGAGGCAATACTGTCAGTCAGACCTCTGGATTCAGAGAACTTAAAACACATGATGATTCTTAATGGCTTGGTTTCCTTGGCAAAAAAATGAAATAATTGTTCAAGTCCCCAAGAGATACATCATTCGCAATGCTTAAAAGCTGTTTAATCTGGATTTGTTGAATTATACACAGATTTGAGGACTTCATAATCTTCAAGCAGGAGGATTAATCAGTTAATACCGAGCATAAAATGTTCCACGAATATATCTAAACATAGGCATGACAGTTCATGGAGTGTTTTAATAAAAACAGGACTGAACAAAACTGTGAGGAGGAAAGGCATTCCATCATTTAAGATAATTTACTGAATAAACACTTTTAAAAATATCTTTGGCGTAAGTAACGAGTAATAAAATGGGCACTAATTTAATCAAAATGTTCTTGAAAAGTAGGTACTCTAAAAGCTCAGTTAAATGTCCCTCACAATTACATATCCAAAGGTTCATACACATTGTCAGTAGCAAAAAAATGCTACTTATGATAATACAGCATCCAAACCCAAACCACTGTATGACCTCTGTGTAAATTGTTTACATATGCCATCACGCCATTTGCTGTGCTGCTCAATGAAATAAGTGGTGCAGTTATGATGACAATAACAGCCTTAACAAATAGCACCAGCAGTATACACCGAGATTTAGGGCCAGGTTGTGCCATTACATGGTATCTCACATAAGTGGTTTCACAGCTACCAACTACTTAGGAAGTAAGCAGCTGTAGGATCTATTCCACATAGATATCAGAATAAGGCTTCTATAAAGTAAACTAATAAGCCATTTTATGATTTAAAGTAAGACATGTTCCCTGTCTCAAATCTGCCTGATGTATTATGTTAAAAGAGGAAAGAAGGGTTTTATACAGTTACTGAAAGTGTTTAAAAAATAGATCAAATTTTTCAAGATGTAAAGTTATGACACAAGAAAAGGCCCATTAAGGCAGAAAAAAAATTCAAAAATCACTGATTTCTGGGGACTTAGAATCAATCTTTCTGTGTTTGAAATTGAGTGTGCAACCTTCACCCAAGGGGTAAGCAATCTCTTTAACCCCACCTAAGGGACAACAATTCCACCTTACTTCCAAATTAGAAAGAACTGTTTTTACTTGTCAACCTGCCTTTTTCCTAATGATGACATCTTGCTTTTTCTCTGCCCAATTTTACAGTCCTGCATTAAGTGAAGATCAGAAATGAATGATCTTTGTACTTATCAGTGTGTAGGAAGGATAAGGAATGCTGCGATTCATCTCTGACACAGTGATGATAGAAGAGAAGCAATGCTGGTATCTTTCTCAAAAACATGATGATAGCTAAATGTCACATAAAGACTAATCCACAAAACAGGAAATATCATTTAAGTCCTCCACCAACTGAAAGAAGACATTACCCTTATAATTGTGAATCATCATGAAAGGGAAGGCTGCGCTTCAGATAAATTTCAGTTTCTTCTACTCTCACCCCTCTGATTCACAACAAGCCCACCGGTTTTGTTCTCCTCAGAGGCACTCACACACCACCACCACTACCCCCCATCACTTTGCCCATTGTTATTATGCTACATCTTTTCCCCAGCGACTTGTTCAAGAGGATACTTTTGAAGGAAAAGAAATGGCAGAGGGAAAAGGAACTGGAAATATTACAGTGTCTGATCTTGAAAGACTTCTGTGTAAGCATTTCTCATTGATCATTAAGAATGGGAAATAGTTATTAACACTGAGCTGGCACGGCAGTTTATAATTTCTTCTGTAAAGAAAATTCTGGGTTGAAATGAAGAAGAATCTTAAATTCTGATAGTAGTACATTGATAAACATTATTGACTACACCAGGGAATTTTACTGGACCTGTTTTTTTTTATGGCTCCATCCCTTTTTTGTTTTAACAATTCATTTTGCCATTTGCAAAGACATGCTATTCCACTTATTTTTTTAATATTTTTTTGATTTAATATTAATGTTGTGAGGCCCTCAAGAAATATCATAAAAGGTTTCAAAGCCAGCAGAATCTGATCTAATTTTTATATGCAGTGAACCTTGTAGCTGTATATTTCAACTCTCATGATGATATCTTAATATTTCATAAGCGTTCCTCCTTACTTTATGAATTTCAGGTAGTTATCTAAAAAGTAGTCTGAATAAAAAGAGTATTTGTTGAATAACATGGTTTGCTGGCACATACAAGTGGACTTACACAATCAAATCCGGCAGAATTATTCAAATGTTTGTCTGTATTTCTTATTTCTTCAATTATAATGTATTTTCCTCTCAAGATCAAGTCATTCATGTTTTTACTTTTATAGACATCCATCTGATAAACAGGAAAATTAAGCATACACTTTAAAAAAAAAAAATTATCTAGTTTTCATTCTAATTCAGAACAACGGAAGTCTTCCTGTGCTAGGACTGTGTTTAATTGCTATTTATATTCAAAACAAGAGTCTTGGTTTTCTGAAAACAGTATTTTATGTGGAAACATTAATGTGAGGTAGAGTACTGTTGTATCATGATAGAAATCAGTTGGTATCAGTGCTGAATAAGTGTTAGAAGGCTTGCTAAAAATGTTTGTAAGTTGTTTTTTTTTTTCACTCTGTAATTAATCATTTGCAAGATTTTGTAGCTTTTTAAAACATACCGTATAAGATGGGTACTTATAGTTAAAAGCAGAACAAAAAAATCTGACTGAAGCTCCTTCCACTAATAAAAAGACCAGAAATAAGGTAATTATATTTGTTGTGTTATTCAAATGATGGAGTTGTCTGAAGTGTGTGCCTAGACATTAAACAGATGCTTTTATTCCTAGCTTTAATTTTTACTTTCTCTGATCTGTTGCAATTAATTGTAAAGAGCAAAATCAACATTAGATATTTCTCTAAAAATAATTTCTTTTTTATCTTATTATGTCCTAGAAACCTTATTTTTGTATTTTCTTTTTTTCTTCCAAATCAGAGGGTTGCCATGTTTATGCTACCTTGAAAGACATACAGAACAATAAAAAAAAAAATAGGACTCTGGTTAAATATCCCACAATGTGTTGCTACACTAACACGCAAATACAAAAGTGATGTTACAACCTGGCTGCAAAGACCATACATTCCCAGGTACAATGTCAGAAAAATGTTTTCCTTATTTTACAGGTAACTTTTCATAACAAAATGAATACCAACATTCTCTGCCCTTAAATCACATTTTCCCTTCTTACATTCAGTGTCTCGCAGTTTATTCACTCTAGCTCCTAAATAGCAAGGAGAAAAATCCTTAACATAAGCATAATATTTCAACTGTGAACTTTGTGGCCTATTATGAACTTGCATTTGAAACTTTTCATCAATATTATTATTAAATTTGTTGTTGCTATCGCGTATCAACTTTTTGTATTCTCTTTGCCTTCCCCGAACATATAATTTCTGCCACTGTTCCTCAGTTACGCTCCAACTACAAAGCAAATGATACAGAAAAGATTATTTTATTGAATAATATATCTGTTGTGTAGAACAAGTACAGATTGCAAATGATGAGCAATTGATAAGCTCGAGGAGTTTAAAACTGGTATTCTGCTTTGGGCTTATATCTAAAATAATCAATAATATTAAAATATGCATTAATTAGAGTCATAATGCTGTAAATCAACACTTCTACCATTATATACATAGTTGGATTTGTACATACTACAGAAAAGTCTAATTTAAGACCTGTGTTTTGTAAAGAACCTAGATTATA
Source organism: Fulmarus glacialis (assembly GCF_000690835.1). Classification (NCBI taxonomy): domain Eukaryota; kingdom Metazoa; phylum Chordata; class Aves; order Procellariiformes; family Procellariidae; genus Fulmarus; species Fulmarus glacialis. The sequence goes on from NW_009188688.1 coordinate 39,130, forward strand.
TTTTCTAAAGGGAAGAACACATTTATAATCTGAAAATGTATAAATACTGAACATTTAGTGCACCTGAAATTCTATTGTCTTAATCATGACTAGTATAAACCATTAAACAGGGCTAAAATACTTCATCTAACTATGACATAAGTGGCATAATCCCCTAAGAAGATTTTTCTTCCCAGGAGGATAAATTTTAATTGCATTTTTGTCAGTACGAAGAGTTATGGAAAACGATTTGTAGTTACAAAAGCTCTATAGACTAGTAGGAGAAGATATACATTCCCAAATGTGACTGGTGGACCAGATGCTTTGGAAGTCATGAATGAAAGAATTTCATTTCACAATTAAAAAACATCCAACATATTATATTACTAATTAGCATATACATCTGTTCATTAAAAGGGATTGAGATTGCCCTATTAGTATGTTTATTGACTGAATTTTATGTGCTTAAGGTTAGGCATGCAAATTTATACCTCCACTTAAAGATCTGGTGAGGGTTTAAGCGAGCCAAGCACTCAAAACTCACGATTTTTGATAGAAGGGTTCATACTGTTACTACTGACTAGTCCTAGTCTTGTTAAAGGGAAAAGGCATGTTCTGTCTTGTTTAGCTAAAATCGTCTGTATTTTACTGATGGAAAATAAAACAGGAAAATGAACTCTGGTGATTTCAGTCATGGCGAGTGTGTTGGTTTTGGCTGGGATAGAGTTAATTTTCTTTCTAGTAGCTAGTATGAGGCTGTGTTTTGGATTTGTGCTGGAAACAGTGGTGATAATACAGGGATGTTTTAGTTATTGCTGAGCAGTGCTTACACAGAGTCAAGGCCTTTTCTGCTCCTCACACCACCCCACCAGCGAGTAGGCTGCGGGTGCACAAGAAGCTGGGAGGGGACACAGCTGGGACAGCTGACCCCAACTGACCAAAGGGATATTCCATGTCATATGATGTCATGCTCAGCATATAAAGCTGGGGGAAGAAGAAGGAAAGGGGGGATGTTCGGATTGATGGCGTTTGTCTTCCCAAGTAACTGCCGTGCACGATGGAGCCCTGCTTTCCTGGAGATGGCTGAACACCTGCCTGCCGATGGGAAGTAGTGAATGAATTCCTTGTTCTGCTTTGCTTGTGTGCGCGGCTTTTGCTTTCCGTATTCAGCTGCTTTTATCTCAGCCCACGACTTTTCTCCCTTTTACCCTTCTGATTCTCTCCCCCATCCCACTGCGGGGGAGTGAGCGAGCGGCTGTGTGGTGCTTAGTTGCCAGCTGGTGTTAAATGATGACAGTGAGCAAGGCATAAAATGCACAACATAGGCTTTAGGGTAATTCCTGGAGTAATTAATGAGGAAAATGGAGATGAAATAATACATACTTCTGGTGAAGAAAGTGGGAAATCAGTTAAAGAATCACTGAGAAGTCAGGATAAAAGAAAGAAAAAACTGAGGAAATAAGTCAGACTTGCCATGGAAGTTCCAAACCACTCTCTTGAAAAGGTTACCTTTAAAATAACATATCGTTATACTAGTATTAAGGCAACTAATTTCATATTAACTAGTACTATATTAAATTGAATCTCTAGTGTAAATGCCAGTTTGATTCCTATTCTTCTGTCAGCATCCTTATTCTTCTCAGGGCACCCTACCCATGCTAAAAAAAGGTCATGTGAATGTCATGTGAATGCACATCACCAAATGAAAATTACTCCTGGTTTTGGAAGAAAAATCACATGTTCAGCTATTAATGCAGTTGATATCAATGTTAGGTCTACCTTCCTACCTTCAAAGCACACCTTGATGACATTAATCCAGAATTATTCCATCTGCAGCTAGGGATAAGCTTAACATAATGGAGCCTTTCTAAAGTCAGTTTGATTAAAGCAGCCCTATGAATGGAAACCAAGCTAAAAATAGGCGCTAAATTATTTTAATGTTTTTTGAATAGAAACAAACCATCACAAAATGAAACCAATCTACATTATACAAATTGGTTTCTCTATCAGATCAAAAGAAATGGCAGGGCATTTTTTTTTTTGTGGGTGTTGGGGGAGGAAAAGAGTTGTAACACTTGAAGACTTGCTTCATACAGCTGTACATTTTACAGAAAGACAGGTGTTAAAAGATACTGTGCAAACATAACCTATAGATTTTAAGATTTGGATTAGATCCTCTTGAAAAACCTGAAGAACACCTGATTTAACCCAAAAGAACATTAAGTCTTAATAGCATTGCATGCCTAGGCTCACCCACCCTTCTTGAAAGCAATATAGAGGATTTCCTGTTATTTGAAATAGATAACATATTGTGCACACTTAAAGATTATGCCTGGCAGGTAAACACATCTTTACATTCAGCATGCAGTGGCAGCCTCAGCACAGACCTCCCTACCCAGTTCACAGCATGGTGCCATAAGGATAACGGGCATTATCACAGGTATGTAGGAATACAAAAAGATGCACACAACAGCTTTATGATAGTGACGGCATATTAATAAACACACAGACAAAACACTTCCCAAGAACCGGTCTTTTCTCCTCTGGACTGCTGAAATGCCACACAAAAGGACAGCAGCACATATCCCATCTGACTGCCATTCTCCTTGGATGACCTGCTAGTGCTCAAAGCTTTCAACATATAGACACTCACACAGGTTATTTACTGCATGACTTGTCACTGAGCCACACTGTTTACACATAACACACATAACCACGACGTAAACCATTTTTTAGCATAACAGTTTGTGCAAGTGATCATTGAATGCCTCTACTGTAAGACCTTTAAATGTCTACCAGGACTTGAAAAGAAGGGATGGCCAACCACCTTCATACCAGGGAGACTTTCAGTTATCCCATGTAAAATTCTTCTTCATGCGGCCCTCTGGCCACCAAATCAATTATACAGGAAGAACAACCTCTATCCCTTCCTGTGTGGTTTCTGCAGGACCACTAATAGTAGTCTGGAATAATTCTACATGGGGAGTCAACTCAGATTAGATCATATGTAAAATGAAAGGTACATTTGTCCTCAGTGCTTTGCTACCCATGTGCTCAGATATGTATACACTGAAGTCAGCCCAGCTCTCCTTTCATTTCAGTGTGTGTTAGACTGATGTGTTTATATGAAAAGGACAGTGAAATAGTATATGAAACTAGAACTCAACATAAAATTGTCCTGCATAATTTATAAGCTTCAAGGAAAATATTCACAAAAGCTTGCATATAGTAGACACAGATTTCAGGAGGACTTTATGTCTTCTAAGAATTAAAAGCATTGATAATGTAAGTGTGTGGCATGCCATTACTGCAAAGAGATTGTTCAAAGGCCTTTCAGACATAAAATGCTGAAGCTGTTTTATCTAAAAGCCAGGAAATGCTTGAAGACTCGATAATCCTGAAGTAAAAGCAAGAAAACATTGAATCCAAGAGTACAAGTGCATCGCACAAATTAACATACTTTAACAGTCTTAAACCCACATAATTCAATTTCTCACAGTGCTATTTACTAAGTTATAAGGTTCAGTTTTCTGTGAGAAAATACATGTTCGTATTTCTGATAGAAAGATTAAAGACCGAATGGTATAAGGAAGGAAAAGCCTACACAACCAAAGCACTTCAGGAATCTAACCCCCACTAAATGAACATGACCATACTGGAATGACCAGTCACTGTGGTCATTCTGAAATATTGCATCAGTCTAGGTGATACTTATGTAAGATAAAAATGGCTTAAATCCCTCGGACTGGAATCAGGATCTTCCTTTTTTTATTGGGATCTAACTCTCAGCTACCAATATATTCTGTCATTCCAGCGGTGATTTTTCTACAGAATTCTTGAGAAAAACTGCAGAAATATGCATGGAGGAAGCTTCTGTCATAGTACATTCCATAATAATTTCAAAGTTCCTTTACTCCTGCTCCTCTCTCCTCTCTCTCACAATCTAAATGCACAGCTATTATAGTAACTAGCTTGACAGTTTAGGCAAAAATATTTTACCTGAAACATCAGGCATGACTGTTTAGATACTCTTTCTAGTGAGACTCCATTATTCACACAGGTACGTTTTCTTTTGTTCACCTTTGCAACAAGAAATTATTATTTTTGTTTAATTCCTTTACAACATTGAGTTGCCCTCAATGTCAAACATTGTCCTTTAATTACTACAATTCTTTAAACTTTAGTTAGAAAATAAATTATACCAAACAATTGAAAGAAGTATTCATTTAATAAATCAGCATTTCATTCAGGTATGAAAAGACACCAACTTTATGATGAAAGAATAAAAGTGCTTTTACATTCACAAGTGTAAATGCACGTTCAGTTAGGCAACAACCTTTCTAACAACTGTTACCAATAAAGAGAAATATTCAGCTAATTCACCTTAAATTAATATATCATGAAATCTGCCTAAAATTAATTTAAGGGGGAGGACTACAAAGATAAAGAGAAAACTGACTTACACAGTGCTTGAATTTGTGTGCAAAATGCTGTACGTTTTGAGTAAGTCTGCCCTTATAAACCTTCTCAAAACTTACACAGGCTGGGCTTTTAATGTTGTGTTCAATCAACCTCCCGCTTGCTTTCTCATCAGTGTAGCGTCATTACATAAACACACAGTCAAAAAAAATTAAGAAATACATAGTGAATTTTGCTGAGCAGCCACATTAGCTTCAAGAGAGGATATGAAATGAGGTATTCAATGAACAGTCACTGATTCTGAATTCCATTAATAAGAATTTTACTCTTACCACATGTTTCTGCACTTACAAATATAGACCTTGGCATTCCTTTGCTCTATATGGGTTGTCTTCTCGCTCTGCACTTAGTTTAGCATCAGTCCCCCTTGCTGGAAGCTCCTTATTCAGTTTTAATCTAATACTGATGAATGTTATTAAAAAGACAGGCAGAAAAATGACAGAAAGAAATGTAGCAGAGTGTGAAATAAGAACACAGAGCTTGAAAAAGATTACTCTCACCAGTGATGGAGACCTGAGTCACATAGCAGCAAATCAACCCATGCGACTTCCTGGGTGCCATCAAGGGCTCTATAGGTTTGAAAGGACAATCTAGTTACCAGAAAACTGGCCAAAAAGAGGAAACACATTTGAACACTCACGCTGCTGAGAAAGCAGCGTGTGAAAGTTTCCCAAGGACTGATGAGCTCTGGAGACCAACTGTCCTGTTGAGACTGCAAGAGCTGATACACTCGCGACACCGACAGCCTGTCAGAAGGACAAGGCCATGGGCACACACAAACATCAACAACACGTTGTACAACTCAGATCCCATCCAAGAAGGCAGTGGCTGGTACATGCAGACAAAGTTTACAGCATCATTTGCAGACCTGATGAGAGAAAGGGCCCCTTGAAGTTCTTCCTCAACACCTACCGAGAAGCCCCTGGCATGCCAGCACAGCCCTCTCCTTCTGGGTAGACAGACACATTGGCTTCCCACTGCTCCTCCTGCAAAGTAACTATAAGCAAGCACGTGAGTAAACTGTGTGAGCAAAGAAGTAAATGTGTTCTGTGAATTTTTATCTGCTAGTAATAATAATGGTTTGATTTCCTTAATAATAATAGCTTAATGAATAAAAGGTGTCCTAAGCAATATTGGTTGTGATTTGTGTATCCCCTCAACTTGTTCTTCTACTAGGGAAAAGGGAATTTACAACACTGACGAAGAGCTAGTATGATGGCTGTTTGTGGAGATGAAACCAAAAGAAGCATGATCTTAATCGGCTACAGTTTTTCAGGTCTCCAGTAGAGAAGATATTAGCCAAGAGCAAAGCTTGAACAGTGTGCTGGCATTCACTGAGCCCAAGGAAAATGGTCATGCTGCCAAATGTAATTTTCCCAGCTGCCAGTAAGGCTTGGTAAGTCCAGAGTCCTGTGACCTTGGACAGAAATTAAACCCTTGCAGACACAAGGGTAGATTTCCACCAGAGAAAAGGGTAAAGAACAGAGGTAAAATAAAAGGATATTATGTTGACAGAAGCTCCTTTTGTGGGGCAAACAAAAGCAGAAAAGTAATTTTTCAGAGTTCTGATTACTTGAATGGAAATAAGCTGCTGACTCAACAGCACTGGCAGCAGATGCGCAAGACAGAAAAAGGTTCAGAGAGTTTGAGAGAGTAAAATACAAAATGTAGCTGCCTATTTTCTGTTATTCTTCACAGATGGCTGTTGAATTGCCTTACTGTAGGTAGCAAAGGGCCAGCAAAACCTGAATCCAAAACATGAACCTAATTTCCCTACTCTTTCCAAACACATATGATTAGCATCACTGAACTAGATGAACCCAGGCTTGCTTTACCTCCTTTGAAAACAAGAACTGACATCATGCCTTTAGCTATGTTTTCAAATGTGACTGGTCAAATATCTGAAATTTCACAGTTCAGTTTTTTCCAGTCACAGCAATAATACATTATTAACAACTGCAGCTGCAAGAAAGTAAATTTAAAAGGCAGATCTAGCCAAAGATTTAAAATTTAAACCACTGTATTGCAACATATGTGTGCAGCTCATCTATTATCACATTTGTACATGACATTATATTAATGTGCAATTAAACAGCCTCACAATAAGAGATCAGATAGGACTTTTTGTCCTGCAGCAATATCCCTGCTACACAAGACTAGTGAGTACTGTGGGCTAAAACTCATATTATAACAATCATAGCAATGCTAGAAACTATGAGCTGCAATTTTAGCTACAGAAGTTATATTCCTTTATTTCTCATTTAGAAAATGTTTGCTATCTATTAAATTGACTCTTTCTAAAGTCTCCTTTATTTGATCATCCTGTTTACTTCTGTTTCAGAAGATCCATATCTCTTTTCTGCTTGTCCAGCACTGTCTCAAATCTCTCTCCAGAGCAGCGACAATGTATTGTGAAAGAGAGTGAATCAAGTTAATAGCCATGCTCGCTGCATTTATGATGCATCAAAGAGTTGTAGGAGGAAAATGCAACTATGGAGACAAACTGTTTCTTCATTTTAGCTCTCTCTTTTCTTTTTTTTCTCTTTTGTCTTTTTTTTTTTTTTTTTTTTTTTTTTTTAATTTTTGCTTCCTGGATTGTGTGTCTTGATCCACAGAAAATGTGGGGGAATTGTCTTGGGGTAGTAGGAGTTCTATTTGCTTAACTCACATCAGATGTCTGCCTTAAAACTGTACATGATAGAAATGAATACAAGTTATCACTGATTCTGTTTGCCTTTAACAAATGTCAGCAACAAATAATAGAGAACACACTGGACAAGCAGTCAAAGGAAAATTTTTTAAAGGAATTGAGGAATCAACTGGAATAGAGGCATGAAAATATCAAGTGTTTCTTTCTTCCTAATTTTTTTTTTATTATTATTATATTCAGATTATACTGTTTAGCTTATTACTTTTTAAAGCAGGAAATTCTTCTTTTTGTTCCAAGATATTTTGCCGTGAACTTATTCAAAATAAGTGAGTACGAGCTGATCCAGGACATGAATTAGTCAATCACACGAGTGCAATACTTAAATGCATTAGTACCTGAATATCTACATCGGATACATTATCCATGCCCTTTCTTCCTAATTTATATGGAAAAAGATGTAAAAAATAATAAGCTATGAAGAGTCTCCTTCATCTGCAAACATCTTAACTACCTACTCAAATCACCCAAGTGCCCTCAATCAAATGCAACCACCATGACCGGAACATGTTAGTGGCTTGGTAGAGCCATCTACTGATTAAAGAGAAGAAAGGAATAACAGTAAATTATTATTTCTTTCATCACTGATTTCAGATTAGGCAAAAAGCAAATATAAAAGGAGCGTATCATTACTGAAAAAGGTAATTTTCAGTTTGAAATTTGTTAATTCCTGTTAATTCCTGAATAAAAGTTTTGGACAGCTGAAGCATAACAATGGACTGAATTTTAGACTAACAACTTGGTTCTTTTAAATCTTCAGAGTAATTTATTTAGACAAAGTAGCTCTTGCAGCTAAAAGAATTTTTTACATGCTCTTAAGATTCACAAAGGTTACAACATCACAAGGCTTCAGGTAAACCAGGAGATAGTCTGGTCTAGTGCATTTAGTACTTTCTGATTGGTGCTTCAAGCTTTAATAAGAGTTTTCTGTCTCTTGTAAAATTAATGTTTTGATTCTGACACGGTAGTGCTTTTTTTTAAAAGACAAAATAATAGAATGAGCAATTAATAATGTGCATTATTCCACAATCTTTAATGCACATTAAAATACAAATTGCGTATTTCAGAAGTTTGATTTGCTAGTAACACAAAATTTTGAATTTTTTTTTTTTTTTTTTTGGATGGACAATTACTTTAAGCTAATATACACTCTGGGAAGATAAAAAACAGATAATACTTTGTGCTTCTAAAACCTTATTCTCCGCATTTTAATTCTGTATCACTACTTAAAATATAAGGGGAAGAAGGTCTCAAAGAAAGGAAGAATTAGAATAGGAGACAAAACATAAACTTACATGACAATTAAAAGTAAAGTATTACACAGCAGAGTCATCATATATGTGATTTACTTCATAAAGTTCATGCAAAAAGACGTGATTTTAAAATTACTGGTAGAATATTAAACATAGAACTATGAACATAATATTGTGAACACACACATCCAGATGAAATTATTAGGAAACGCAGGAGTTAATATTTCTACAACAGTGTTACCTAGGTCAACCACATAGCAGTTTGTTTTCCAAAAACTTATTGTTTCATATTTTTTGTTTCACACTTCGGTGAAGTGAAAGGAAAAGGCAGAGGAAAGAATTAATGATTTTGCTGTCATCACTATTTGACTGAAAACCCTTTCCTATGTTAACAGAGCAGATACATAGATACATTTTGGTAACTGTTTCTTGGCAATAGGAGGAAAGTAAGTAACTTTTTTTTTTTTTCTTTTCCTGTTTTTTTAACCCCACAATGAAGCATGCAGATAGAGATTTAAACAGACCACGGACCTGGGGCACTGCAAACCATTTCGCATTTTCTGTAACTCTTCTTGGAAATATCTCGTTCAAATTTTAATAAAATCAACAGGATTTAGGTACATTTTGCCGCATCTGTGGGTAACAGAACAATAGTAGATAATAGATTATGAATCACATTGCTTACAGAAAAAAAAAATGCTACCCATTCTGTGGATAACCACATAAGTTTGCCAAGTAGTTTGGCAAGAAGAAGGTCATTCTTGTGAGCTGGAGTTGCAAACCTCTGAGATTTTTAAAAGCAGAGAGAGATACAGCCATTCTTGACCTGGACTTGGAGCGCATCTCTCGTGTATGTAGGTTAGTTTTGTTTAACGATGACCTTGATGATGAAAGTCTTATTTTGCTCTTTCTCAGCCTTTCAAGGCTAGAATTACCCAACTTTATGGGCTGCTACAGAGGATGCAGAGCACTGAAGAAACTCAAACCCGACCACCTGTCTGTATTTAAAAAAGCTGTCCTGTTACATAGGTAAAACACTATGTAATACAACTTCTAATATTTTCCGCTGTCATAGACCCATATGGAGTTACAACTTATTTAATTGAATACTGTTTGAACCAAAATTGGTCTACAGGGTAGAGAAAATTTACAATCAAAGCAGACTATTAATTGAAATAGAAATACCTATTATTTTTAACTAATATGTTTGACATAATTTCCATTTAAAAACAGAAAAACTTAATATAATACTAATTACTATTAGTTTTCTTGGTACACTTGATGAACATGCCCTATTTCTCATCTTCTGAGCATTAATAAATACTGGATTAAAGCACTGTTCCAAGGTACTTCAACTATCTGCTCTTCCATACACATTCAGTTATATAGATTAATATACATTTCATGAACTGAAATGAGATGACATATATGGCTTATAGAATATACTCAAGATGCAGTATGTTCAGTAACAAAATGAAATAGATCTTAATCATCTGCAAGCACAAAATCTCTTTGAATAGAGTCACATATTTTTCAAACACGAAGACAAAAACTCATTTAGAGTTCACAGTAGCCTCTGCTTTTCACTCAGCTAATATCTTACATTTTCCTCTGCTCTAAGCTATGCATCCAGTATAAGAAAAACATGCTAAGACACAGAAAACTGGCACTTCCAGAGTGATATGTTAAGTACAAAACACATTGCCATTTGTTTTTCCTTTTAGCTTTTGAGACATAAACAGCCATATAATAACATTACTATTTAAACTCAAATCCAATAGTGATTTTAACTTCGGTTCAGAAATGAAACAGTAGGTTAGTAGCTTAAAAAGTTACTGTATTATGCTGTAATAATACCGCATTAAAAATAAACATATGAGGATATCTCAGTTCAAGAACTAAACTTTTTAACATTTAAATGCAATGGTCCTCCATTAATTTGGCAGACAGCTAAGCTTTTGTCATATTCAGAAAACTGAATGAAATGATAGCTTAGTGAATAAATTTTGATATTAAAGCTAAATTTTAATATTAGGAAGATACAACGACTACATCTACTGATGCAGATAATCTTCTGGCTGATGGGCACAATTGGCATTTCTTCTTTTATATACTCAATTCAATCCCACATCTCCTGACGCAATGCAAATCTAATAGCTGCATCTGTCCTTCTCCAGAAGACAAAAAATTGGTATTTAAGAGTCATGTAAATCAGTGAGGCGAACATCCAGCTATCACTATAGGCTTATTCCAGTGCTAGCTGCATAACATATAACTCAGAAATGTTTTTCCTGCTCTTCTGCTCAAAGAAAGGCATTTCATTAGCCTGAAAGGGGAAATCTAACGATGCCACGTGCTGAAATACTTCATCGTCATTTGGTGCTACAGAAAAGCCTGCTGTTTGTCCTCACACTCTCTGCGCAAGTGTGATTGCTTCTCTCTAGTTAACAAATTTTAGCTTGCTTTAAACCTTATCAGTAAACATGACAGTACTGCAAAATCAGCAATTAAGGCCTCAATAGCTTCCACCAATTAGAGCTGTTCTGTGCCAAGAGCTACAGCAGAGACAGATTGTGCGCCGGGTTTATTAACTCATTCTTTTTGCAGAGAAACCGCTAAGTGCCTCTTTTCTGGCCATGTTAAAGTAGATATAGTTGTTTTACAGTAACATACGCCTCTGCCTTAAAAAACAAAACAAACCCCCAGAAGGCTGTGAATTTTTCATTTGGGAGCTTTCACATCTATACCAAAGTGACTACTCTCTCTATAAGTGGAGTGCAATCTATGTATTGCTATACCTGTTGCTACATAGACAGCACTTCTTTTATTGGTTTCAGTTTTGAACCATCTAAATCAAATTGTTTTTCCACCTCTGTTTGTACCCTCATCCCCTGTCAGTGCTTTCCCTGATCCCAACAAAACTGCTGGGGACTTTATTCACATCAGTGACCATTTCTTCATCAGCTTTGGGGGAGAAGGGAACCGTCACAATGAAGCTTTAGAAATCCATTTGCATAGACATAGGCAGAAATGGATGATAACTTTAGATGGGGAGAAATCTTACAGTGAAAAAAATAACATGAGACTTTGAAGGATAGCTTTAACACTTCAGATGTTAGAGTGTAAGCTCTTTCAGGCAGGGACCACGATGCTGTTAGGCATTTCTATTCTCCCCAGCACAGTTCGACAATGATTAATTTGCACTGCAGCACTAGAAATCATGAACAATTATAAGCTGTGGTCTTCCAAAGTGCTGCATATCTTCAGCACCTTTTTTATTTAAATGTAGATAAAGAGGCAGGCCTACAAGAAACCATATTACGAAAGTCAGATTTCCTTCAGCAAGAGAATATACATTTAAGTCTAAATGTTAGAAAATGTCATTCACTGCACCTGTCAGATAACTGGAATGCAATATTAACAGCAACTCACATAACAGAGTGCATTTAATATGATCATTAATATTTCAGACTGATATTGAAACAGGAGAAAAAAGGAGAAACCAAGATGCATATGTAACAAAATTTATGTTTCATGAACCTTAATTGCTGTAACTAGGGCACAAGGATTAAAGGCCTATGCCTAAGGTATCTGGTCCCGAGAACAAAATATTACACAAGCATTTCATTTTTTGGTTTTAGAAATTAAGTTTTTTAACCCTCCTGATTCTGAAGAAAAGTGGAAACATGAAATCTGAACAAATCCCATTTACATGGGATGCATTCCTAAAATTAATTATCTACCTAGAAAAAGAATTTTGAAAATGAGGAACTGCTCTCTTCAGCTTAGTTTTTAATACCATTTACTGGGATTGATAGAACTTCACTTTATGAAACTGCTGTAACAAAGGTTTGAATGAAACTTGATCAAAATTTTCACTGCTGTGGTGAGCCCTGTGGCTGGCGTGTAACACCTGCAAACACATACAATTCCAGAGATATTTGCACAATCAATGGCAGATTTGCCCCTCTTTAGCAGAGGTCTTTCCTCTGTATTTGTATATAAATTCACTGCAAGCCTAATTTACTGATCTTGGTAATTACATATTGATAGTTCAGCTTCTTCCATTTTCACTATTTCAGTCATGACCATCCTAAGAGCTATGCAGGCAGCTATGCTTTGCTTTATAGCTCCCTGAAGTTGACTTCAAAGGGTAGCAAGTAGCATTCCCCATTTCACATCCCCTGGTTTAACTCAGTTCATCTATTGTACATTTGGCTCAGCCATGAGCATCAGCGAGAGCGCAGCTGTGGCACTACTGTGGGTTAGCTCAGGTCAACGAAAATCAGTATCATTTACAACTTTTTACATTTTCCTAGACTGAAAAGCCCGACATATACTGAAGGAGGTTGTATTCCTTCATATGCTTTTCTACTGACAAGTAGATATTTGGCCCCTTAGCTCAACCCTTTTTAATTAGTACAAGTAAATCAATTAAGTATATTAGGAAGTGTATCTGTTTGTTTAAATTAGAACAGGTATTTACTCTTTCTAGTAATTTCCAGATTACAGAAAGGAAAAGTGTTAATTTTGCTATCAGAAGATCAATTATTTATCTACAGGCTGGTCTAGGAAATGTTTCAGGTAAGACAGAGGCAGGGGAAAAAAAAAAAGATTCTGAAGAATCGAACAAGAGGCATCACCTCACTACAGTTTTAAATTCAATTTTGTTCAAATTTTGTTCAGATTGCAGCAGAGGAGAGATTCACCTTGAATATTTCTTTTTAGGAGAAATGACTATAAGCCACAGAATAACATCATATAGAAACACAGCAGAAACGACCGATTTGTTTGTTCAGAAGAGGGGGAAAAAAAAAAAAAAAGATTCCAGGCAAAAATTATTTTCTGACATCAAGAGTTCTGGAAAATACACCTCCAAAACCATTTTGAAATGTATTTAACCTCTGGGTTCTCTTAGGACATAAACTGCATTTTGGTATGATCATGTCAAAATCATGTCAAAAATATTTACAAATAACATTTACTTTTCTGTTTTCTCCTTCAGTTCAAAAAATCCCAAAGTAATACATCTAAACACTGTAGGTATATTATTGTATAAAAGCTGCTAGAGTAACATTTATCATCAAATAAATACAGTATGAGGCCCACCAGTAAAAATTTTCTTCTCATTGCCCATAAATCTCACCTAACTCTACTCCATGGCTTCTCCACAGATTCCCCCTTATGTCTCATTGTGAGGCTTCAGTTTTCGAAGCACCTCAGATGCCTAACTCCGATGGTTTAACTAATATTCTCCACTGGCTGCTAAGCAGTTATCATTAGCTACAGCTCCCTTTCAGGATTTGTAAGCATTGTCTTCATCCCAAATGATTAGGAAGTGTTTGAAAACAGTCATCTCTAATGATCCTCTACAGGCATTCAGACCTAATTTTTCAAAACAACCTGAATCTTCTGAAATGGTAGTGACCCAGCAATATCCTGTTTGGCCTCTGGGTCTTGGGCAAGTTCTGTACCGTCCAATGGCTTATATTCTAGAAATAGAGTCTTTGCATTAACATAGCTACTCTATCTTAAAAAAACCCGCAGTTTTCTGCTTTACTAAGAACTCTGGGACCATAAAAATAATTCCATTCCTATTTTTCTGCAATGACATCGGAATAGAGCAGTCTGTTTCCTTTCTTTTGCTCCTTATTCCTTCTCCTATTTTTTAATATTTATATATTTAATACATCTCACACCATTATCGCGAATAACCACTGTCAGAGATTCTGTTCCAATGGGGGAAGTTAGATCTTAGAATTTTTTACTCTGCTTTTTGTAAATCTCATTTCACTAATTCACACTGGCTAAAATTTGCACACAAATGTAGATTTACCGCTGAGAAACTTTTTGCCTGTTGCACAGCTTCTCCTGCAAAAATGTTTGATCTTATGACTTGCCAGAAGCAATTTGAAATGTACCTATGCAGAATAGTGAAATCTAATGAAAGGAACAATTACGTACACCAGAAACAGCTGATCTAGTTCATCTACATGTTCGCATTTACAGCAAAAAGTAGGATATTTGCCTATTTTTAACATTTCCCTTTCACTTATTCTTCTTTAGGATCGTCTACATTAGAGTTTTCATTATTAAAAAACCCTAAAACTCAGGATTATTCAATTATCAGAAAAATGTAACATGATGAAGGAACTGGGTTTCATTAAACACATAACTACCTAAGCGTGTTGATGCTGCATAAGCTTAAGAGTATATTCAACCAATACGCATCATATTAGCAAAGGCTACCCCATATCCTTTCAACCTTTTGCTTTGAGCTATGACCTACTGAAGAGAATACAAACCTTTCAGTGATTTCAAAAGGCTACAGAAAAAGATTTTTTTTTAATTAAAGGCAAACCAGTAGCCTGACAGACAATACTGGCTGTTACAAATCTTCTTCTGGAAGTACTCATGCTAGCATTACTATTCTGGAGAAACCCTAATTTGATTAACTACTTTTTTTTTTTTATCCTCATACATTTATTTTCAATAAACACATCTGTACTGCTGAGTGGACTCAACGGATTCATCCTACAACCTGCACAAAGTCCCACAGACCTTCCTCTATGGGACCATGCAAATACATGCCCCCTGTGCTGAGCTCCAAGATATTAATGGGTGAAATGCACAACTTAAGGCTAGGTATTAGTATTATTTAGCAGAAAGCTTCACATAAGCCTAGAGGGTAAGGGGTTTCCAAATTGTTTTGTGGAAGAATATGCCTTCTATAAAATTTGGAGATGAGAAAACTCTGATGTCTTCTCAAAATCTGACCAGTGACATGCTGCACTAGGAAAGGAAAAAGATGTTGTAGTAACATCTCTAACCCTTCCCCCATCCTTAAAATAAGGTTGTTGCATTGTGTGACATGCATTTGACAAATATGGCTAATTTCTTTCATTTACATTGCAGACCAGTCACCCTAGCAGTTATGAAATTGTCTCACGGACCATAATCAACTCTCAGAATTGTTCTGCCAGTTAAGATGTGAATAAGTGTACCTTTAACATTTTCAATGATATCTACTTTTAAAAGTGAAACCATTCAAGACTTTAGATTTTGTGCTACAATTGTGTCTCAAATAAAGTGAAAGAGACATAAGTCCTATCAAAGTTATCAGCTTCAGACTTCTTGCCTTTCTGTCAGTGACACCTGTTTCTAAGATGAAAATTGGTGAGCAATCATTTCTATGAATAAGATCGGGGGTGGGGGGTGGGGGGAGCAAAATATTTACTTTCTTTATATATAAAAATTAAAATAACTCAGATACCTGAACAAATCCTGACTGTAAAAAGAGACATTTCATGGAAGAATTCAATGAAATGTATTTTCCAACAAAAAGTAATAGTCATCATACAACATTAAAATAGACAGTGACCCTGCCTGAGCAGTGGGTTGGACCAGATGACCTCCAGAGGTCCCTTCCAACCTCAACGATTCCATGGTTCTGTGACTCAAACTGTTAAAAATAAATTCTGAATTATTCCAATATTTTCTGTACAGTGGTAGTACCTAATAACAGTTTTGACCATGATCAGTGCTAGCCAACCTACATATCTAAAATGAGAATTTATCAAGAGTTTATAGTTGAAGCAGACAAAATAAAGAAGAGGTGGATGAAAAGAGATTTTACTTTTTTTTTACATTTAATTACTCATTTTACAGTCAGAAAACTTAAGCTCAGAAAGCCTGTTTCCCATTTACACTAACAGCATTCTTCACTATGATGGCAGTATAAGAGGCCTTAATGCAGCTTTAAATTTAATTTATGTAGTGTACAGTGGGCTTAATATAATTGAGAATAAGGCCGGAATGAATCAAAGTGCTCAAGATTACAAATTACATCTCCGAAAAAGACTAAAATTTAACTCTCCTCATATACAGCCAACACGTATGCACAAAGATTTCTGTCTTCTAGAAAGAGGTTGTTTCATTAACAGTGCAAAAAGCTACAAAAACCTTACTGTAGTTTAAGAAACAAGGACTATAGAAAAAAAAAAATCAGTAAAATATCTTTTATTTTAATACTCTTCTTGTTACAACTATGGAAAATTAACCTTCTAGCTTTGTTGTTAGGATGCTGTTGTTCTGTTATACACATATATATACACACACACATACATGTTTTTCTCTTCAAAGGCAAAAAGCAGCATTGCATTTCTCCTCACTCACAAAAAAATGTTTCTTTGTGTATTTGTATCTCTGTAAGTCTCATTTTAGGATTATCAGTAACAGCTTACATGGATGGAGTTCAAAAAACTGTAACTTTGAGAATCATAACACCAAGCATCAAATACTTCTTTGATACTCAGAAGTCAAGAAATTTATTCTCAGATATGAAACTTAAGCCATGCCAGGTGAAGATTCTCAATCTCTCCCAAACAGTAGGTAAACACTGTGCAATTTAAAAGCAAGAATCACTAATATATGAGTAGACAATATGACTAACATAGTATTTGGCCTTGCATAATTGCTGGAGAAAATGATGTTCATTAAGAATGATATCATATGAGAAGCTGAGGACCTTCAGTGCCTGCTACAGAAGTCAGAGACATCTGAACGTGTTTAGCAACTGAAAGGACCACGCACTGAACAGCTCTAGCTTGCTTTTCTTGTGCCAAAAAATCCTGAATGGAAACTCTATATCCTGCT
>NW_009188688.1:56217-60955 GCF_000690835.1 Fulmarus glacialis
AAGTACAGTTTCAGGAAGAAAAATCATTACTGTTCAGAGAAAGTATTACTATTCTAACTGCATCAACAAAAATTACTCTCATCAGCAAAACAATTTCATTTGAAAGTACCTTATTATTATCATATAATCTAGTGATTAATAATTTAGTATATCAACTTCAGTTAAAATAGAAGTTTTCTCCATTCTTAGTTAAGCCTCATATATTTTATTTTTTCACATTCTCTCATCACATTTGAATTAGATAATACATTTACTGCATCAGGTAAATACTTAAATAAAGGCTGAGAATGCAACCTTTGATAGTCTGACTCAGTAGTCAGATAAATAAGTACAAAAAATAAAAGCAATTATAATTAATATAAATTATATTTACCATAATAATGCCTATAGGACAACCTCAAATGTAGTCTCCTCTTTCTAGGCATTGTACAAAACAATAATTATCACTACTCCTTCAGAAAACCCTTTTTTATTATTATTTTGTATGACTTCACAAATTCTTTTCTCTTTGTGGGAAAAATAAATGTTTGTGTGAGAAAAGAGATAATGCCAATTCACTCTGAGGGCAGAGTGAATATTCCAAAAATATTCCAAGGACAAAGAACAGAGAGTATTAGAACTATCATGAGCTTCCTGCTCAAAAATGGCCCTAATATGGTTCTACTTTTGATATTAAACTTTGCTATTAATTCTTTTTGCAATGAACAGGTAGGGGAAACACGCTGAAGAGCCTTTCCTCCAGTAGGCAGACAGTGTGTAACTTTTTTCCCCAGATCTAGTCAATGCCGTGTGTTTCTAATTCTGTACTGACACTTTATTCCAAAGTTCAGTCCAGATAAGCTGGAGCTGATGAGGGCCAGTTTGGCAGCTGAACAACAGAGAGAAATAAGATCAATCTTTTAAAAGATTTACACACTTTCATTAATTATCTTCCTATTTTATGTGCATCTGAAGTGAACGTTAATTACTCTGAGGCTCCATTTGCATGGTCTTGTAACCTCTCAGTATGATGGCAATGACACATTTCACACATTACAATTGTTAAAAAGCTGCAAAATTATTTTGTGGTGGAGCTCACAGAAAGGAAGTATATTTCATCAGTACCTTACAGATTGCATTATTTTTTTCCTTAATTTCTAAGTAGAATTCAATATTAACATTCATCTTCAAAACTCTTCATGGTTTTAGTCCCAGCTTTCTGAACAAGACTCTGCCTGTCCTACTCAGAAAGAGTACTCCTGGAGTCAGCATATCCAATTCTCCAACCAGCTGAAAATCTCACTATTTGGAAATCTCTTGACTTGTACCAGGTTTTCAGTTCTAGTGGTTTGCTAGCTGCACTAAACAATCATGCAAATTTTCTTCTCAGACATGATGCATGGGTACGTATTCTGAATAGCAAAAAAAATTACTATAAAGCATTTATGTGACACAAAAGTGTTAAGATACAGTTACAGCAAACCTTACTCTCCCTCAACTCTTCTTTATAAGTTTGCAATTTTGTCCTACTGTATAAAAAATTTCTCCACAAGATTAAGAGTTCCTTTTTTATCTCTGTTGACCTTACTAAAGAAATTTCACAGTATTTAGAGTTGAACTATGTATTTTATCTGAAAAAAAGTTTTCAACAAAACGATGATTAATTACAATAATACACCAATACCTTTTTGATTCTTAGAGCTGCATTGCAAGTTGAAGAGATTAAAAACATAAAATGCAGCACAACGTTTACAATTATTATTTTAAATATAACAGATCTGAATGGCTACAGTATACAGTAAAGTACCCACATTTTGGTTCACTAACATGTTATTAATTTAAAGAACAGTGTCGGATATGAATCAGCATCCATACACATTAAAGTATTTTTCACCTTCAACAAAGAGAATATTTTACATTGCTCACTATGACTGCATATGAGTATATTAACTATATCATGACATTTCTGAAAAGCTGTTCAACTAGCAGATCTTTTACACAAGCTAAAAGACAAACTTTCCAGGGTAATGTAGACCCAAACCCCTTTATTGGTCTTTAAAGAAAAAAAAGAGCATTTCATAGCGTGCTTTTTTAGAAATTTCTCATTAGTACCTATCTAAAATGTATTCTCTATACAGTCATATATATAAATGTATAGCTAACAACTGATTCACATATGCTGTTGCCTGAATATGTTGTTGCCAGGCAACCGCTATAAAGCATTTTGCACTGCTTGCAAAAATCTGAATGAATGATTCGAGGCGAGATTATTTCTAAAAAACTAGGAAGAAAACTCACTACCGGAATGACATGAATAATTCCTTGTGTATTTCAAGGATTCATAGAGAATATTCCTTCCATAATTACCGATTTGAGAAAGGACAACTCCTTTGAGTAGGATTTGAAGGGCATTTTACAATAAGGAAATTCATGTTCTATGCATGCAGCTAATGTTCCCACCTGGACTCTGAACCAAAGCCACCGAAGTTAATGGGTTCCTTTAAATTGACTTCAGGGTCTTTTTATCAGGTCTTTAATGTCCATCGTAGGACAAAAATGACAGACTCCTAAATGAAAAAAATAAAAGGCCATCACCTCACAGGAGATACAGATAAACTCTCAATAAAATTTTACCATCTCACGATATGCAAGTGAAAGATGTCAAGTCTACAAATACTTCTTTGTATAATCATCACACAGCTAAGGTATAATCTCACTGAGGCTAACAATATTACACACGAATAAAAATAGAAGCATCTATAATCCATTGATAACATGCATGTCATATGCTATCTGCAAAAGAGAAAATATTTGTCCCTTTAAATAAGTGCCATCCATTACAAAATTAATAGACCTTTGGCTAAGAGACCTCTTGAGAATTAAGAGGTGGAAAAGCACATCAATAGAAGCAACTGGGAAACACAGCAACTCAGAAAAGCCTAATACAAGCCTGAATCACAAGTTTCTTTAAACATAAAGATTAGCATAAAAAATTGTTGGACTTTTTGTCCTTGTTTACAATGGCTGCAATATATTTCCCTCCATTTCCTGCACAATATGCTCTATCAATAAGAACTGATCAAAAGCTCAAAATGATTGTTCTTTCCATAATGACCAAATTGGAAATCCATATATTTTCCATTTAATTCTGCAAATCCATTCATGTAACTGTAGCAAGAAAAAGTATTGAAAGCATTAATTATTGGTATTTTAAATAATTATTGGTATTTTAAATTGGTATTTTAAAATTGGTATTTTAAATGATACTTTCAGTATTAAGTAGTAAATGTGACTAGATTCTTTAATGGATTACAGTGAAATCCTTTTAATTCCATATCTCAGGTTGTCTATAACTAGCATGAAAAAGGAAGTCCTTTACACAGAAGGAATCTAGATCTAAACCCTGTCAGTCTGGAGCTTTATTAAAATTAAAATAAACTCATTATAGATAGGAATTAAATTTTTAAAGTTTCATTTGAATCATTTTCATGCTCTGAGATGTAATTCGTAGTTGAGGTCATCCATCAGGACGCAGTTATAAATGGCAATCTCGGTGCTTTCAAACAGTCTGAGCAGATTTCCCATAGGTAATAACATCAAATAATCTATGGAGAGTATATCCATTCCAAGCTGCACTATTTGCTTGGGCTTTTTCATTTGTCTGTTTCTTAGAATATGCTACGGCAACTCAAAGAAACAGAAGAACCTTTACTCTGTATTCATCATGACCCACTTGCAAAGCCGCTGCCATCAACCAATGTAATCTCAAACTCAGGACATTTTTGCAGATTCCTTCGCTTTCTTCACATAAATATATACACAGAATCAATTAAATGTTAGGATTTTGTAAGACACCTACTGCACTATTACAAGAGGCACCAAACTGCAATCAGAGGTTCATACTCATAACATTGTTAGGGCTGACTGATTGAAGACAGGGTTAACAGCAGAAGGAGAAACACCATGTTCATTTCCAGAAAAGGTACCTGTAATGATCTAAAAGTATGGTTAAAAATAGGGTATTTTATATGGTAAAACTTATCATTTGGTGACTAAGAGCAACCAGTTATTTATTACTCAATCAAGACTGACTGGCAGGTACAATTTTCTCTTCAGATAGCAGTATTAGAGTATAAGCTGAACCACTCAGGAAATAATTCTACTCAGTATGTGGAAACACATAAAAAACCTGTATTTATTCACCAACTGAGTGAAAATTTCCGTTAGATAGGATTCTTTTGTTCTGTGGCCAAGGCGTGCCAAAAAAAAAAAAAAAAGACAAAACCAAACAAACAAAAAGATTATGACTTCGAAGGTTGATATGGGTCAAAACAAGTCTATCGAAGTGATACAATGCTCATTTTTAATTAGACTTCCTAACGTGACATCAAATTGCTTTTCTTCTAAGAAACAGCACTTCAACAAAGCATGAAATCCTCACAGCGTAGTTTATTAGGAGGTAACAAAGGGATTCAATCTGCTACAAGAAAGTTTCAGCCTATAAGCACAGTCAGCGCAGTACAAAATTGTGTCATATGAATTTTAATGCAACACAAGTATGAAAGATTCCAAAAGAACAAAGGCAGCACAGTCCTGTTCCACGCTACACAAATGACCTATTCTGATCTGAACAGCACACCACATTACAATCAAATTTATTTCAAAGGAGGGTCGCACAGGTCAAATGTAATGGCTGCAAGAATGAGGTATTTCCTTTATGTAGTATTAGAGAAAAGCAAAATATCAAACAGCGCAGGAA
>NW_009188688.1:60970-64309 GCF_000690835.1 Fulmarus glacialis
TTAGGCTTCAGGGAAACAGATTTTAAAAAGATGTTTTAATCACAGTTATCCTCACTAGCTACAGTTTCTAAATTTCACAGATACTTGCGATGCCTCAATGAAGACGTCATGTATACGTGTGAGATTGTCTACTACATAGGCTTCAATACATATTCAAAATTTCAAAGCACCTTAGAAATGTTTTAGATACAGCTCATGCTTAACAAAAGTAAGGAGATAGGCTAAGTGGTCTAACCAGCTGGATGTCTCTTCATGGCCTGACACCTCCACGGCAGAAACCGTGATCTTCCCAATGGAGGCAGATGTCAAATTCCAACAGCAACAGAGAGGCTGGTAAAGCTCCTCATTTTGGCATGCTGACTATCCAACCCTACATCAAAAGAAGCTACTTTAACAACATAGAGATACCAGAACAATGGGGTCTACTTGAAAATACTGGACTGTCAGAAAATTTACAGGAGCACATTAAGATGTAAATCCAATGGTAGACGAGCACTTGATGATTATGGTGAAAAAAAGGCAAAAAGTCTTGATGATCAGGTATCACTAAGCAAAAAGTAAGGGCAAACTCTCGCAGTACTTCTTGGCATGCATTCCCATCAAGAGTTAGGCCTCGTCTTTGACTTCAGGTAACCTTTCTGACCAGAATCACTTATTGACGGCAAAATAGCTCCGAGTCCTGACTGCTTGGTTCAGAATGGACCGTGACTAGAGACAGCACTCACACATACTACGAATTCAATTTGCATGTATGTGGGGAACAGATAGACAGGGTAACAAGTACTTAACGCAAGATATAGCTGTAGTAAGTCAGAGGTAAACATGTGATACCTTGTAAAACAAAAACATTCATAAAGAGTTTCTATTTTACAAAGTACAAAATCAATAAAAGGAGGCAATCAGAAGACGACTTACGACTTGGGTTTTTGAAAACTAAATTCTTGGAAAACTAAGTTCTACCAGAAAGTTCACTCCAAGTCAAAGGTTGTTGGGTTTTTTTTTTTTTTTTTTTTAATAAAATGAAATATGCTATCTGATTTTGCTCTATGGTATTATGTCACTCAGTTTTACCTGAAACTTCACAGGTTGCATTATATTCAGTATCTTCTATTTGATTCCCAGCCAGGGCTCCCTCACTCACAAAACAGGACAGAATAAAAGCTGCATTGGAGGAATTTCCATAATGAGTTGGATACCAGCCTAAAGGTTAGAAGTAGTTTTATTGCCCAAGTCTAGCACTAAAATTGGTATTAGTCACTTTGGCTCCCCCAGTTCTAATCAATCTACTTTTCAGGAGACACCAAAAATATTCAAAGAATGTAGACTATTACGACCAAAAAAAAATCCATAACTTCCAGTGTATAAGAATGAAACCTAAGCAGCAAGAGATACAATTCTATTTACATATTTCAAAATGATCTTAGCCTTAGTTTCCAGAACCGATAGCTCTCTTCCTTCCTTTCAGTATTTTTTGGAGTTTAAAAATATTCATTTGTTAACGGACATTTCTATCCCTGAAAACTGATGTATACACCTACATTATGACAGCTCTAGTGTAATTCATTAAGGTTTGGACTTGGAGATAGACATAAGAGAAAAAAATACAAACTTCTAATGTTTCACTTGGTGAATAAAAATTGCATTAATTTAGAAATTCAGTCACCAGAATCCAATTAGCCATGGATATATACACACATATTCATACCTTTCAACCATCACCTCTCATTTGAATTTTGATGCTATTTTCTATAAAATATAATCCATTTTACATTTTACATTGTATTTAATAATTTATTCAGACGTGCATCCCCACATGTCATATTTAAGCTTATACTACCACCTGCCTGAGGCTATGTAGTCTGAATTGTCACCCCCACACACCTCTTCAGTAGGAGAAAATCTTCCATAGACATTGTATGAACTGTTTCACTTCTGCTTAGTGTAGAAGTATGATAATCATTCCAACCGTGAATAATATCCACTCCAAAAAAATGCAGTTATACGTCCCCCCAAAAAAATCAGATTAATGTCTTCAAAATGAGATATTCAAGCTACTTAAGATATGCTGCAATGAAATATCACTGTCTTCGTAATTTCGTTTTCACGAGGCAGCAAGTATCATCCAAGATTACTGTAATATGAACTCTACATTTGTTGCATATATGCTATACACATAGGTATATAAAAGTATTCACATATACAGAGGTATGCATATACATAATTTCATCCTTAAAGGACTCTGAGATACCTTCAAATACAGATTTGCAAATCATATAGATTAACTCTGCCTCCAACCACCAACATCAAGGTGATGTGATAGCATCATCTCACTGCTTTGTGTTGGGCCCATCTAACAAAACTGCTGAGCTGGGAAAAAAAATGATGAGCAAAGGTTAAGCAGAGGACTGCAGAAACAAATTAAGACTTAGAAATGGCTTCTTCAGATTGACTAATGCTTGACTGATGCATGGAGTGACTCTGGGGTTGCAAAATCATTAATAAGAGCATCCATTCTCTTTGGATTTACACCATCTCTCAAATATTTGGAGTTGGCGCTATTAAAGGATTCAGACCAAACTCTCGGTGCTCTTTTGGAATTAACATCCCTGCCAAGGCAGCAAAGTGCTCCAAAGGTCAATTCATGATTAGTCTCCCACCATCCTGCACACTGTGTCTGCAAGCAAAGCACAACATCTGGGGGGAAGGGAGAAGGGGGAAGGAGGAGGAGGAGATAAATATTAGCACTGAGATAAGCTCGCAGAGCAGGAACTGGAGGAGGCCGGATTTCACATGGCCCCTGCTCTAGGTTTCGGGGGAAGTAGGGGGGAGGCTGCCCATCTTCCTGGAGGGGAGAGCAGGTGGGGACTCTCCACTTTTCTCCACACTCAGAGAAAAGAAACAAGGTGAACCCAGGAAGAACCCCAGCCCTCCAGCCCACAGGAACCCTGGTCTTTTGGGATTACTGGCAACATCAGTAGAGCCAGCAGAGGCCTTGGAGCTTCCAGCTCCCCTGAGCCTTCCCGTTCTCACACACACACAAAGGGTAGGAGAAAGCCCAAAGTGATGAGTCCCGGGAGCGTCTGAAGTTTAGGAAATCCTGCCCCCTGCACGCACTCTGCTCCAACTTCACTGTCTTTTCAAGGCTTGCTGCACCCCATCAGGGAAAGTGCCCATGGCCAATCTGATAACACGGTGCTATCTTCGGCCTCGCAGAGCATCCCGGGCCACCCTCAGCTAAGAGGCCGCCTCTAGTTTTGATCACAGTCAGCCTCTGCATCTGCCTTTCGGTTCATGAGGCTGTCACCCCCTTCCCTCCCTACCTGCCCTCCGGCCCGCTGC
>NW_009188689.1:0-2041 GCF_000690835.1 Fulmarus glacialis
GCTGCTGCAACCTGCGCCCTGCCTGCACCCTGCCTGCATCCTGCTGCTGCACTCTGCCCACACCCTGTCTGCACCCTGCCCACACCCTCTCCATGCCCTGCTCCTGCAGCCTGCTGCTGCATCCTGCACCCTCTCCATGCCCGTCCCCTCCCTGCCGGCACCCTGCCCATGCCCTCTTTGCACCCTGCCCACGCCCCGCTCCTGCAGCTTGCACCCTCTCCATGCCCTCCCCGTCCCCTGCCCTGCCCACACCCTGCCCGCACCCTGCCCATGCCCTACTTGCAGCCCGCCCACAACCTGCCTGCACCTTGCCTGTGCCCTGCTCCTTGCACCCTTGTCCTGCCTGCAACCTGCCCTCACCCAGGAGCCCGGGGTGGGGGGACACCCAGCCTGGCCCCCCGGGGCAAAGGACCCCAGTGGGGTGTACAGGGGTGAACCCAGCTCACCTGGGGCTGGAGCCCATAGCCAGGGTGCAAGCCTGCTCAGCCCACCTAACGAGGCAGCCCTAACGAGCTTTGCAGCCACTGCAATTGGCAGCTGCGTCCCCGTTGCATCCCCACAGCATCCTCACTGAATCCCCACTGCGTCCCAATTGCATCCCCACTGCAACGCCACTGTATCCCCACCGCATCCCCACTGAATCCCCATTGCATCCCCACTGCGTCCTCCCTGAATCCCTGCTGCAGACCTGTTGCATCCCCACTGCCTCTCCGTTGCATCCCCAGTGCACCCTCACTGCATTCCCACTGTATCCCCACTGCATCCTCACTTCATCCTCAGTTCATCCCCACTGCATCCTCACTGTATCCCCACTGCATCCCCAGTTCATCCCTGTTGCATCCCCACTGCATCCTCACTGTATCCCCACTGCATCCCCAGTTCATCCCCGTTGCATCCCCACTCTATCCCCACTGCATCCTCAGTTCATTCCTCTTGCATCCCCATTGCATCCTCAGTTCATCCCCCTTGCATTCCCACTGAACCCCTGCTGCGTCCTCACTGCATCCCTATTGCATCCCCATCATATCCCCCCTGCATCCGCACCACGTCCCCACTGCATCCCAGTTGCATCCCGCACCAGCCCAGCCACACACACGTGGCCGGCAGCAAGACCTCCCCGCCGCTAACCCCAAACCAACCTCCCCGTAGCCGGGGCCGTTCCCCGCTCGCCATGCCGGCACGGCACGGCAACGGAGCACGGCACAACCACCTCCCGGTGGCGATGCCACGCGGCCTCGGCACCGTGGGCGCTTTTTAAATTTACCTTTTCCTGCCAGGAGACTGTGACACAGGCTTTTAAAAATAGCATGTGCTGAGGCGAGGCGTTCGGGGTGGTGTTGCTAAGGGAGAAATTCAATTCAAATCTAGGGCTTCGCCTTCCCATGCTAACTACTACGGCGCGCTCCCAAAATTAGGGCAGGCAGGGGCTGCCTGCCTGCTGCCTGCCCGCGTGCTTTCACCTCCTGGGAAGAAAAATCCCTTCTCCATCCCGAATCGGCGCGGGGAAGGATGCTCGGAGCAGCATCCTTGTAAAAAAACGACCCGCTTTTGGCAGGGGGGGGGAGTTTAAGGGAGATTTCGGGGGGGTACCTAGTCGCCGTTGCGGAGGTCGCCGCCGCGGGTGCTGTTGGCGCACTCGGCGTCCTTGGTTTTCCGATCGATCTCACCCCCTTTGATCTTCTTGCGGGTCATATGGCCACGGAAACTAGCCTGGATCTTGGCGGCCGCCGCGTTGGCGTCGGGATCGTCCAAGGGGATGTCCAGGATGTCCTCGTCCAGCTTCGTGCAGGCTCCCTCCTGCCGGCGGCAACGAGAGGGTTACGGCCGGTGGCACCCCAAAACGGGCATCCCCGTGGCCGTTTAATCCGTTAAATAAGGTCCTAAATTAGGCCCTGTGTTAAAAATGAGGGTCCTTTGCTAAAAATTCAGGTTCTTTTTGCTAAAAATGAGGGTCCTTTGCTAAAAATTCAGGTTCTTTGCTAAAAATTCAGGTTCTTTGCTAAAAATGAGAGTCATTTGCTAAAAATTCAGGTCCTTCGCT
>NW_009188690.1:0-283 GCF_000690835.1 Fulmarus glacialis
CTCCCCAGAGACCCCCCCCTCCCCCAAAATTTAGCCCCCCGGGAAACAAAAATAGCAGGAGCCATAGCAGGGAGGCAGTGGTCTATTTCGTGGGCTCACCCCATTTATTTATTTTTTCTTTCTTGTCTCTTTCTCTCTTCCTTCCCCCCTCAACCCTGCCGCCCCATCTTCCCCTCCCCACGCTCCTGGCTTGCAGGTCTGTGAAGAGCAGAAGTGCGAAGAAGAAGTTTTCCCTCTGGCCATGAATTACTTGGACAGATTCTTAGCTGTGGTGCCCACTCGA
>NW_009188691.1:0-8828 GCF_000690835.1 Fulmarus glacialis
CCCTTCCCTCTCCCGCCTACCCCCGCCGTTCCCTCTTTCTGCGGACGGGAAGGGGCGACAGATCCCCATTGCCATGGGAACATCACATTTTGCAGAAGAGCTGCCAACCCTCATCTTCCCCGGCAACGTGGGAGTTGTTTTGCTGGGAAAGGAGAGTGCTTCGGAAAGAAGAGCTTGGCTTGGGCTTTGCTGAGGAGGGGGGGGGGGTCCCCCCCCCCCCACGCTTCTGCCTGCTGCTCCCTGCGCTGCTGGCCGGGAAAGCAGCCCCCTTCGCCCTGAGCTTGCTGTCAGTGGGGTGCAGCCCTCAGCCGGTGGGGGACACAGCTGAAGCTCT
The DNA here is from genome assembly GCF_000690835.1 of Fulmarus glacialis. Lineage (NCBI taxonomy): Eukaryota > Metazoa > Chordata > Aves > Procellariiformes > Procellariidae > Fulmarus > Fulmarus glacialis. Next base: position 335 of record NW_009188691.1, read on the forward strand.
GTCTGTGATGCCACAGGCCACAAGCCTTATGTTTTATTCCCGGAGCTGGTGGCAGTGAGGACACAAAAAAGGGCTTGCTCCCCACAGGCTCCCATCACTGCATGGTTGGGAAGGGGCTAAGCAGAGCTGCTTCTGCACAGGCAAAATGTCTTTGGACCCAGAAAGCAGCCTGGCAAAAGATCTCTTCCCTGCTCTTGGGCAAGGTGGAGACAACAGGAGAGGAGGGCAGCATCAGGGAGCTGCTCTCCCTGGAGGCTTGTGTCCCAAGGCACCCCAGGAAGGAGTAGAGGCATGCAGGATGGCCTGCCCTGTCCTCACCTCCTCCCACACCGCCTGGCTGGGCTCTGCAAAAAGGGCTGGCACTGTGAAAGTTGATATGAAAAGTCATATTCTGCTCCAGCAGAACCTGATCCCAGGTGACATTTGAGTGCTGAGGTTTTTGCAAGCTGGCTGTGCAGCAGGGTTTTGCTAATTCTACAAAATCTTGGCTCTGGCTGCTCACTCACTATGTGGGCTGCAGGCATGCTGCCCCAAATGGGGCCGGACACCCAGGCTGGCCGGGAGGCCCATGGTGCCCAGGGAGTGTGCAGCAGCATTCCCAGTGTGCTGCCATGAGCAGGGCAAAGGCCTGACCCTATCCATTGTGGCAGCTGGGTATTGAATGGACCCAGGCTGTGGGGTCATACACAGTTGCACTTGCAGAGCAACATAACTACACTGGTGACTCAGAATGGTACAGACTGACAGTGCTGGCTAAGGACAGGATTAAAGGCATGGCAAACTGACACAGAAAGCCATCACTAACACGCCTGGAAGCAGATCGATGCAACGCAAACAGACAAACGCGAGAGGTGTGTTGCCACGTTGTCAGGGTGCAAAAAAAGCAAGCACGAGGTCTGCATCCAAACACAGCTGTGATGTGGGGCAGCACACATAACTATGCGAACACACGTGTGCATACACACACAGATCCCTTCTACATCTAGCCCCACATCTCCACAAGCTGTGTCTCCTCCACATCCCCACCCTCACCCCCAGCTATGCGAGCACAGACAACCAGGGAATTCAAGCTCAAAGGATTGGCTTTTGGAGGCATGCAGTCGCCCAAGTCCCATTGCAAGAGATTTCAGCTCCCTTTAAATCTCTGGCTGGTGGTGCTGTAGAGGCAGACGTGATTGTGCAGTTTCTGGGCAGTGCTGGCAGCGAGCATCCTGCCAAGGTATTTGCAGGAGGCTCCTTGCAGAGGTTCTCCAGCTGGATAGTCCCTTCACTGCAGATTGCAGTCTGGCTGCCATCCATAAACCAGAGAAAATCAGTCCCCAAATCACATCTAATGCAGAGGCCTCCAGATAGTGGCCGAAGGAAAAGAAAAAGGTGGGAACGAGAAAATCTAATAATGACAGATAGACAGACAAACGGAGAGGGGGGCAGGCAGTGTTTGCAGCGGCAGGTGTCAGCCAGAGAGACAGACAGCCAAGCATAAACAGGGGCAAGAAGGTAGCCAAACAGACACCGTGCAGCACAGCAGTGCAGACACCAGCAGGCATGGGTCGATGTGGCAGGACAGATGGACAAGCAGGCAGAGGCAGGGCACAGACAGCCCTCCTAGGAGCTCAGATCAGCCAAACTGCCCCTAGCTCCTGTCTGTAGAGAAAGCCAGGGCATGCGGGGAGTCCTTCTGCTCCCCTGGAATGTGTTGGGGGCATCACTGCTCCTGGTAGGTCAAGGACTGTTCTCAGTAGCTGCAGGAGGCAGGCTGGGAGCAGAGGCACTGAGGGGGACCATGACTCGAGTGTCTGGTGTTGCTGCAGCAATTACAACTTGGCCTTGCCCCAGGGACATCCTGCCGCAAGGGATGCTCTTCTTCTAGGAGAAAGGTGGGTGCACATCCTTCCCAAGAGGAACATCTCTCCCCTGCCCTCAGCCTACCCCCAAACATGGGAATAAGAGACAGTGTCTCTCCCTCTCCCTCCTGCTCATGAATCACTGCACAGCAGTACTCTCTGGGTCCTGCTCAAAACATGACAGCAGGATGCCCCTGCACCAGCTGGTCCCTACCAGCAACCATTTGCTCCCCAACTGCTAATTTCTGGGGAGGAGAGACGTGAGGTCCCAGCACTCCTGGGGAGAGACCCCTGGCATCCTCTCCAAGGCTATTAGAGCTGGGGAGTTACAGGGTGGAGGAGCGAGGGAGGGCATCCAAGAATCAGTGTTATTGATCTGGCAGATCTGGCAGAGATCGCAGTTCTAGGCTTGACTGATGGAAATGCTCACCTGCCTCACAGTACAGCGCCTGCCCCTGCACCTTGCCACTCTGCCTGGCAGTCTGGCCAGGCCCCAGAGCTCCAGCTGGCAGGAGGGTACATGCTTCTCACTGCACTAAGCCAAACCTAGGCCCTTCACAGTCCATCTTTGAGGGACAAGAAAGGAAAACTGCAGAAGAGCTTTGCCCTTGATTGGAGAGACAGAATGGCCCCTGGGAGCCCAGCGAGGCTCCACAGATACTATATGTAGCATGGCCCAGATATGAAGCCCCTGGGCTTTGTGGCACTGCTGCACAGAGCAGGGGTGGAGGAGACTGTGCTCCCCTACTTCCTGCATGCAGCACACAGCCACAGAAAACAGCGGCAGGGAGGGGTCCCGCTGTAGCACTGGCGCTTGGGGGTCCTGCATGCAGCACACAGCCACAGAAAACAGCGGCAGGCAGGGCTCCTGCTGTAGCACTGGCTTGGGGTCTGCTGTGCTTCGAGCAGCCACGTTAGCCTAGCAAAGAAGATGGCTGGCTGGCGCAAAGCCCCAGCTCTGCCAGGGTGGTTTGCCTGCGGTGTGCAAGGCTCATCTTTGGTAGCCTCTACCTGTTTTATGGCTGTGTCCTGGGTACAGAAAAGCCCCAGAGACTGAAGACCTCAGTCTAACAGAGAGTGATCCAGGGCTAGGAAGTGCCTGTGATGAATCAGCTCCAGTCCCTGCACTGACACACCTGCCAGCAGAAACATCCCTCCCTTCCCTCCATTCCTCCCTGTTTGCCTGCACACTCTGGCTAGCAGAAAGTCCTGGCTCTGTGCTCACACCCAGCCATACAAGAGTGCCCTAGAGGGGGGATGTTGTGCCCTCCTGCTTGTTGTGGTGGCTTGCCTTGAAGGGAGGCTTCTCTGGGAGGCTGCCAGCACTGAGCATTCACTACAATGTAGGATCCCCCATAGTAAATCCCTGCTTCATCTAGCACTGCTGCCTTTCCACCCTACTGGGATCTGGGAGCCACCAAGCAAGATCCCAGCAGTGCAGCTTTCCTGCCCAACCAGAACAGAGCAATTCTCCTTGCAATCTGGTGTCCATCTGGAGGAGTGGGTGACCATCTCCATCTGCTTCTAGCCCTTCCTGCCCAGGGCCACTCAAATCTTCTTGCAAGAGACTTGGAAATCGTTGTGGGAGCCAGCCAGGACACTACAAACCAACGCAGCCAGGAAGAGGGGGTTGACTGAGGCACAGAGCTCTCAGCTTGCTCCATCTGCTCCCCAGACTGAGTGGGAGCAGTGCTTGGCTGCCTGCTCCAGCCTCCGCCTCACTGCATCGCAGCCAGTGATGCATTCTGCTGGCGCTTGGCAGGGGCTAGTTTATTTTGCACACAGCTGCTGGGATGGGAGAGCTGCTTTCTGCACCATGCCCCGCAAACCTGAGCTTAGAGGGAGACTTGTCCCTGGGAGAAGGAGAAACACCTCTGCCAACTGAACCAGGCAGGTTTGGCAGATAACTCAGCTCCTAGCTCAGAGTTTGCAGATCTATGTCTCTTACCTGCAGGATGAGTGGCCAGAGGGCCTGTATTCAACCTCTGTGCAAACGTGCCACAGCCCATAGGCTCTTCGTGTGAGAGTTAAAACAGACAGAGTTGGAACTGGGAGAAGATGTCACTTCAGAGGGTGAAACTCCCCTCCTCCACATGCTGAACACCTTACCCTGTGATACACCCCCACCCTCCACCCCCCTTAAGATGGTAATCAAGGGGAGTACCTATGGGGGCTGATACCAGTTGTGCAGCATTAGAAGCCCCAGACAGGCAGCTGATTCCCAGAGCAACTTTAAACACCTTTGTTTTGGGGAAATTTACCTGGGTGGGAAAAGAAAAGCTCCTAGGGGTCTCCTAGGAAGACACTGGACAGAGAAAGGGGCATAGAGCACAGCACTGCTTCTGTTCCCCATCCCCAGCCTAGCTTTCTCCTCTCTGTCTCAGGAGAAATGAATAATGCAAGCTACACAAAATTGAAAAAGCTTCCCTGAATTTTCTCCTCCTACCTGCTGGGCCTTAAGGAATGGAAACCGTTTATTAGCGTTCCTTATTTATGAAGAAACCATCAGACCAGCGTGGTTAACTCTCACCACACAGGTTCCTGTGGATAGTTCCAGAGGAGAAGGGCCACTGGAAGCAGCTGCCTGCAGGGTCCCCCCTATGCTTCAAGCCAATGGGGAAGCTCCTCACTCTGGAGAGAAGCAGGTTAAATAAAGGCAGGCAGGTTGCCCCTTTCAGGCACAGAACAGAACTCAGTTTTACACTGAGGCTGGAGACTGTCAGGAGGCCTGGCTCTCACCCTGGCAGTGCTGGAAGGGCAGGGACCATCGCTACAGCACAGACAGTACTTCCCTTTAGCAGCCAGCCAGCTGCTCCCTCCACTTGGGTTTGTGTCATCAGCTCCAGCACTCGCTCATCTCCCCCATTGTTAGTGAGGACAATGCAAGTGTGTACCCAGGCTGAGCGAGGAAGGGCTTCCCCCTGCTCCCTGCCTTCTCTGCAGCTGATACAAGCCAGCATGCCTCCTTAGCCCTCTGCCCCAAGGACACCCGAACACCTGGGCAGAGGGGGAGACAGCACTGCCTGCCCAGAGCCTGTTGCGGGCTCTCCTCCAAGGCACTCAGCAAGCCCTGCTCTCTTCATTACCCTTTTCAGCATCAAGCCACAAACACCAGCATCCCTCCAGCCACATCTGGCCATGCAACCAGATTTGTGTTGTACTTAGTCACTCAGCAATTCCTCCCAGTCCATAGTGACAAATTGTTTGGAGCAGAGTGAAATTTTCAAGCGCTTCCCAGGCAGCTTTTTACCCAATGTTGTCTGCTTCTGTTTGCTTAGGAGGAGGGAAAGCCTTGTGTTTCCGGACTCTTGCAGCAGAGCTAGGAAGCCCCAGTCCCCCATCCCCACCTCTTCTACAGTCTCCTTGAGGGACAGGAAGTGGGTCACTTCACATCTCTGTGCATCAGTTTTGCCACAGAAAAACATTTCCTGAAGAAAATCTTTCCTTTTTTGTCCAGGCCAACCCTCCAATTTGAAATATTAGTTTCTAGGAGACAGATTGTGGATAAAGACAGCACAGCCAAAAAGAATCCCTGAGATTTTGTAAAAAAAAAAAAAAAACAAAACCACCAAGCTATGGGTAAGAGTTAGAAATGAAAAGGAAAGAAAAAAATCTTGATTGTAGCAATGGAGGAGTTACCCAGGCACCCACTAAAGAACTATGCTGGTGTGAGTGCACTTCAATATACTCACTGAGTTACTACAAGCACCAAGGCAGCAGTCAGAGACCCTCCGACAAACTTCATTTATGCTATAGTACAGAAGGTTGTTTCCAGCAGTGGTGCAACATCAAATGTCTGAAAAAGCTGTTGTCATGGGCTTTTTCCATCATACAGTCACTCAAGGCAGGCAAGAGGGCCCAGCCTTAGCCTCTTGCCCTATAATATAACACACTCATGGAGACCTTGCCAGGTGTTTCTACACCTTGGGAGCACCAAAGACAGGCAATTCCAGAGAGCCAAAGTTTACTCAAAAGTGAGGTCCTGCTAGGGAAAAGCAACACTCAGCCAGGGCTCTGGCCCTGCAGGCCAGGAGCAGCACAGCCTTCATAATTCAGCACTTAACCAAAGAGAGAGAAATAGAAGGAAGTGCAAGACACAATGGGACTTTGCCCAGCTACAGGCTTGCTTCACGTCTAAGGTGGTAAAGCAGAATAAATGAGGCTGTGACTAAAAGACCTACCTTTTACCAGAGAAGTAACATTACAGAAAGGGCTGGAACTTCCATGTTGTGATGAAGTGTTAAATGGGCCTCAGTCATCCTCAAGAAGTATCCTTTTGAGAACATCTTCTGTACTGAAAGAACTCAAGTCTCTGGAGCTGAATTATCATAGCAAGCAGTTTTTGGGAAAGTTTAGTTGGAGAGTTAACATAAGCCTAATTCATACAAAGCTGTTAGTAACCTTAAACTTAGGAAACTAACTCCAAGGTGAACTTTGAAATCTTCCGAAAAATGTCAATAAAACACATTTCCTCCATAGTCAAATCTGAGGCCTGCCTTTTGTACTGAGTGCACTCTGTCATTTGCAAGCATAAGTCAGCATTATAAACTTATTTGACTCTAAGTTTCACCCTATCACTACCATTTCCCTAGGAAGATAAACCTTAAACGCAGTTTTGTTTGTGTGTTGGAAAGATTAGCTCCCCATCATTACCTTGCCATCTTTTTGAGCTATTACTGCTTTACCTAAAACATTGGTAACTGGACAAGCTGAGGCCCTTCCATTTCTAGCATGTTTTAAGTTTAGCACAACATACACAAAAAGAATCAGAACAGCACCCTTCTCACTTTAAGGACTTCGTCAAGGGACAACAGCACAGCTGCTAATTACTGTCTGCTCTGTAACCACAAACATCAAAACAAAACAGCTTGAAAGAAGGATGTCACTGGTGAGACTCCCATGGAGAAAAGTATGACAGGTACCACAACCATGGTAGGCAATGCTGTCCATTCTGCACTAGCTACTCTTTGCAAGATCTCACTTCAGTATTGCAACAACTGCCAATTTACTCCTTTAAGTGACACCAGAAACTCTCCCCAGAAGTTTTACATCAAAGCTGTCACTCTCACAAAACAGTGGGTTTATTCCAAACTCTTCATATTTTCCAGGGCAAGGCAGGGACACCAGATGCTGGGACAAGCTTAGCTGCTCTGGTCAGAGGCCCTTTTCTCTAATACTGACAGGTGAAAAACTGTATAGCCACATACCATTACTAGAAATAAACAAGTAAAGGCAACACATAAAGCATAAACCTCTGCAACTTTTAATAAGTCTTTATTGCAAAAAGTAAACCCCCCCTGCCTATATTTTTTGGAAAAAATCCCTCCATGTGTCTTCAGATAGCTTGAGCATGTTCAGAATCAGAATCTATATACCACTTGGCTAAACATTTAATCCTAATGGAGTTTGGAATCCTGTCAGCCAGCACTTGATTACAATTAACTTATTCTTCTACTGCTTTAAAGATAATATACATGGTTTATTAATCTATGTATTGCTTCTAACAACTGAACAATATCCTGTACATTAAATGCACAGCTTTAGATTTTTCTGTAAACAAACCACCTGGAAACAGGCTGTGACATTGTCAAAGCTGCAGAACCTCACCTGCCCTCTAGAGTGTTCAGCCAAGCTCTTGCAAGCAGCCACCCCAGACCCCTGAAATACTGCAGTACCACTATGCAGCCCCACAAACTCACCATCATTTCACTGCTCCCTTACCTGCTCTAGTATTATAGGCTTTGAGAGCTACTTATAAGCAAGTGCAGAATAAAACACATAAATAAATAACCCCAAGTGCAGTAGCAAAGCCAGGCTCCCTTTTTTTATTTTGAAAAGAACTCGTGCATCCTCTTCTTCGAGCAAATTCTCTGCTACAGTGAGTACACAAACTCCCACCCAGGGAGTCCCACATTTCCAGGCCAGACAGGGTGCCCCATGGCTGGGCCAAGGGGGCCAGGCCCTGCACACCAGCTGGGCAGGCACTGGAGTGCCTCCAGACACCCGCCAGCAGTCCCTAAGCTCTGCCCCATAAGTAGTCCACTATAGTACGGCAATGTCACCTATGTGGACACCAACATATGATATTCGAGATCCCATGTGGAAGCACCCAAGACAAATACGCAACAGCTTCAAGACAGCAAGAACTGCAACTTCTGTTGCAAAGTTCAAAAAACATGTAATACAACCTCATGAACACAAGTAAAAGAAAAACTGGGTATGAAAATTGCTGAGTATAACACAGTTTGAAAAAGCATTTTATTGAGGACCCAGAACATTGAGTAATGGGAAAAAGGGAGGTAAAAGATGCTATTCCTGGACAGAAAGGACAATACTTTTCCAGATGCCTGGGGTCCAGCTTATTTCTCCACTGTAGAGATCCTGCAATAAAAACAAACATATGAGAGACAAAACAACCACAAAAATTGTAATCTAGAGGATGACAAACAGCCTAAAAAACCAGTTCTACCACAGAAAAAACCCTCCATCATACCAAGATACCCCACATTCCTAACAGCTACATATCGAGTGCAGAAACAAACTGTAAAGGAAACTCTCAAAAGGAACTCCCTGCATTGGAATATCTAAAGAGAATCCCCACCATCTCCGCAAAACCCTCGCACTTCAGCTTGCCTCACCAAAGCGACGCA
>NW_009188692.1:0-5986 GCF_000690835.1 Fulmarus glacialis
TGGTTTGAGAGGGGTTACCTGGGGAATCCCGGAGCAGGGATTTCCACCTCTGCTGGGGTTTGTTCCATGGGGTCTGGCCCACTCCACTCGACTGAGCGGGGGGCTGGGGGTGGGAGAGCCCCCATCCCCAGGGCAGCCGAGCATCTGTGTGTGTTTAAGTATGGGGCGGACTGAGCAAATATGTACTCAGGGCTCTATAGTATTTCTGAGAAGGAGGGGGGTAAAAAAAAAATCCACTGCAAAGTTTCAGGGGCCCCGTCACAGCTCCCTTGCTCTTTTTTTCCCTAGGAGAGAGGGGAGAAGCTGGGGGTGGGAGAGCCCCCATCCCCAGGGCAGCCGAGCATCTGTGTGTGTTTAAGTATGGGGCGGACTGAGCAAATATGTACTCAGGGCTCTATAGTATTTCTGAGAAGGAGGGGGGTAAAAAAAAAATCCACTGCAAAGTTTCAGGGGCCCCGTCACAGCTCCCTTGCTCTTTTTTTCCCTAGGAGAGAGGGGAGAAGCAGGGGAAAGTCTCGTATATTAAAATGCGCCCACCTCCTGCCGCTACCAGGAGGATCCGATACGGTAAACCAGGATCCAATACGGTTTAGGGGATAGCCACATCCAGGCTTTGGTCCCCCGTCTGTATCCAGTCCCCCATGTGAGGGTGCAGGACGGGACCGGGGATGCCTCTGGGCTGGTTTTTCTCCCCCGAACCATTTAATGATTAAAGGCAGATACCACTGAACTGCTGAAGCTGCACAAGAAGGAAATTGTTCCCTCCCTCCAGCCCCAGCTTGCCCAAGAAGCACAGTGGGGCTGCGTCTTGCTTTCGTGGCCACCAAGACTATGAAGGATGTTTTCCTGGATCCCCTTTACCCACAAGCAAAATAATCTCATGCCTCAGGACTCCCCAGATCCAAAGTCAGCCCCCCTGCCAGGTACAGCAGTCAGGGCAGGATTCATTTCTCCCTGCCTGTTCCCTTCTGGGAGGATGGGAAGTGCAAGGGCTAGAGCTATTCTTCGAAGGGATGAGCATCAAATGCACCGCAGCCAAGCCTAAAGGTGGGTTTCCCCAAGTGGTGGCTATAACCGTTCTCCCAAACTACTCCATGCCAGACACAAGTGAGGTCGGACAAGGTGCTGCCCCACAAGCCCATCCCTCTCGCAGCCATAAGAATTAATCTAAAGTTCAGTTCACAACTCAGCATCACTCATGTAGATTTTTGCCACTGCTGCGGACGAGCTCAGGTGTCCTTGGATGCCACCCTGCTCATCTCATCACCTTCTTTTCCATCCTCTGGGCAGAGCAGGAAAGCAGGACAGAGCTGAAGAGTAGGACTGTATGGGTGGCTGGTACAGATGTCTTCTAAAGTCACAGTGAATCATGTCCAGGGACTCCCAGTACCAGAGGTGGACATGTGAGCATCTTCACCATTCACATGACCCCAAAACAGCCTGTCCAGTTCTTTCCCCACATAAAAAGTGTCCCTGCCTTGACTCGCGGGGTGCAGACAATCAGGCCCTGCAGTTTTAGGCCCTACCACCCTTGGAAATTGTGATTTATGCAAGGGCAGACAAGAAACAGCTCTACTGCTCTAGTGTATTTTTGAGCAGGTGCTGCAGGAAAATGCTTTTGTCATCTCCCATCATCCCCAAGCGCTCTCTATGCTCTCTGCCCTGGTTACAAGAGGATCCTTTCTCTCTCTACAAACTTTGGAGGGTGAGATGAATTATTCTGCATGTCCAGATGCCTGCTTTTGTTTGGGGTGATGCATGCGAGTGTGTGAGGTCCCTGCTTGGAAATCTTCCCACCGGAAGACTCCATTCTCCTTAGCAGATTCGTCCCAGGCTTATATTCCTATCAAGGCAAAGGTAACTTGGACATCTAAGTTTTGTTTTGTTTTTCTTTCGGATTGTATCCATGAACATGTATATAATGAACCAAGAAGGAATGCGGCACTAAAAGAAGCCTTTGTAACGTTGCTATTTTAAGGAGACCCTTGGGGATGGATGGGTTGAAATGAGTTTCTTCATCATTTTACAACAAACCTCTCCAAATGTTTAGATCCTCCTACTGATGTAAAACAGCATTTAAAAAAAAAAAACACAAAACCATAATCGATTTAAACTGGCTAAGGTTTTGCCCAGAAATGATCGTTATTGTGAATGGGCTTTGTATGGTAGCTAACTTTTACACAGCTGAATAATAAATCTCTCCTCTCCCTGGGTTGTTTTCTTCCCAGCTGGGTGAACACTTCCCTTCTTCAGGAGCTGAAATCCCATCCTGGATAAAAAAACCTCCTGTTCTTTCTCTCCTGGGTCACTCGGGTTCAGTGAAACATCACGACTTATGTCAGCCGAAGCCATTGATCGGGGAGGGAAAGGCCTGACCCGCATGACGCTCGCAGCCGTGCTGCAAAAGTCCCTCGTTGTGTAAGAAGTTGGTCCAATGACCAGGGTCGCAGAGGGTGAGATGGCCTTTCCCGCCCTGTTTCCACCTGGCTGTTCCTCATGGTTTTTATGCAAAGTCAAGGCCAAAATATATACAAGAAGGACCTTTGGCCAAGTCAGGTTTGTCCATTGGGCCAAATGGCCATCGTGGATTTCTGGCCATATTCGCTGTATGTTTTATATGTTTTGCAAAGAAGAGAGTTTTGATATCACCGCTTTCTTTTAATGTGACCAGAGGAGTAAAAAGAAGCCTAGATACTTCACACCTGATGCCGTTTGCACAAGGCTAAAGTCATGTTGGCTGAGATGACTGTGGAAGTGATGTGTGATGGCTTCTTTGTTGGCTCTTCAGGGAAACAGCTGCTCTGGGTCTTATGGACAAAATCCAAGGTGAGAAGCTCTGTCAAAGCAAAATGAAAATACAGACGAGGGTCCTGAGGGTAAGTCATGAGCCCCTCCATAGTTTAGTTCTTGGTGCCTCAGTTTAGCTGTGGTGCAAACAGCCAGTATTGTTATTGCCAGTGGAGGTAAGACACTGAGGTGCTGGAGCGTGTCCAGAGAAGGGCAACGAAGCTGGTGAAGGGCCTGGAGCACAAGTCTGATGAGGAGCGGCTGAGGGAACTGGGGCTGTTTAGCCTGGAGAAGAGGAGGCTGAGGGGAGACCTCATCGCGCTCTACAACTACCTGAAAGGAGGTTGTAGTGAGGTGGGGGTTGGTCTCTTCTCCCAAGTAACAAGCTATAGGATGAGAGGAAATGGCCTCAAGTTGCACCAGGGGAGGTTTAGACTGGACATTAGGAAAAATTTCTTTACTGAAAGAGTGGTCAGGCCTTGGAACAGGCTGCCCAGGGAAGTGGTGGAGTCACCATCCCTGGAAGTATTTAAAAGACGTGTAGATGAGGCGCTTAGGGACATGGTTTAGTGGGGACTTGGCAGTACTGGGTTAGCGGTTGGACTCGATGATCTTAAAGGTCTTTTCCAACTTAAATGATTCTATGATTCTATGATTCTATCACCAATGTGAATGATGCAGTCCGATGAAGTGAGACAAATATTGAGCTTCTTTTGTCAAGCAGAAAGGAATCCATCTGAATATCAGGATGGGTAGGCTGTTAGACCTCAGTGGATCTCTGTCCCTCTCTTTCCTACTGCTCCACTCACAATCTTTCAGACAGTCACCACTACTCTCAGCCTTCAAAGTAGGATTTCCCTGGGAGATCTGCTCCAGAAAGCCAACCCATCTTGGTATCAAGGCTTCCAGGGATGGCAGATTACATCCTCACTCAAGGAACAGGACTGCCCTGCAAGTGAGTGAGACAGGGAAAATACACTTGTTTTTCCTATACAGCCTGAGTGAACAACCAATGAATCCTCATGAAAAACCAAAGGTGAGAGTCTAACCTGTTAAAACACTTCCTAGAACAATATCTTGGTTTTCAGCAGTTTTCTCTTCTGATTTGTTTTGATTCCTTCTAAACCCTGCTTCCCTGCCTCCATGTGATAAGAAATCAACCTAAGCAAAATTATTAATCTTGGTCAAAAAAAGGTATTTATATATAGGATAAATCTAAAAATACATTAAAAAAGTAGCTTACTTTTCTCTGCAGAGGGTAGGTAGGAGTAGGCAGGACGGCTTGTGATCAGGGGTGGAGTAAAGAGACAGTACACCTCTTCTAGCACTTTGTGGTAACGGTTTACAAAGTGGCATAGCCACCACGTGTGTCTTCTTTCAGGCTTGTGTCCATTCCTGAGCTATTATCCAGGGACTACAAAGTGCTGAAAGGTTTGTATGTTGTGTTCAGGAGGACAATGAGATGGAACAAAAGTCTGATGAACCTGAAATTCATGGGATGAGGCATCTATGTTGACTTCCATCTATCACCTTCATTCTCATTAGTAACTTCTTCCAGTGGGAAGTGTATGCCTGAGACCTTGAATGTCTCCAGTCAACAGGGTACCTCTACCTGTGCATATGGAAATTGGGCAGACTTAGGAGGTGGTGCATACAGCCAGCAGCAGCTGGAGAGGTGAAAGAGGAGGCTTCTGGGTCATGCCATGGGGTCCTGGTCTGGGTAGCTGGGAGTGAGTCATCTCCATGGGTTTGGGTGCCCTGCATGAGAAGATGCAGAAAGTGTAGCAGAAGGAGGATCGCAGGGCTGAAACTCTGGTTTGGGAGACGAGGGAGATGAGGCATGTGGGGTTGAGGGCTTGGTTTAAGGCAGACAAAGGAGTGTTGGAGGTGAAGAAGTGATCTCTTGACAACAGTCAGATCCAGAGGCGTTTTCTGTCTTAAGCAGGCCAGCTGAATAACAGCTGGGCTAGCAAAGAAACCAGCAGCAGAGACAGTAGCCAGTGGCTTCAGGCAGTGACCTTCCACTGAAATGAAGCTGTACTCTTCAATTTTTCATTATGAAACAGGTTTGATTCAGTCCTTTTTGAGGTTTTGTGAGCACTTCCGTGAAACAGGACTGAGGGCACTCAGGTAGGTCATGGACCATCTGCCTAAGAAATGGGTGTTGGCCTCCATTGAGTTGGATTTTTGTAATGATGAGGGGATATGGGTGCCTGTCTCCCAGCTTCTCCTCTTCTAGGCAGCCCTGGAAATGCCAGCCTTTGGTGAGCTCCTGATGAGGAGGTGGGACAGATAGGCTCTGCAAAGCAACCTGGGCTCTTCTCTTACTCTCCTTCTGTCGCTCTCCTTATTGTAGGCCTGACCTGAGCTGATGATATGAGCCCAGGTGGCCACGGGCAGGATGGAAATCAGAACCTGGGCTCTGGAGCAGAGGTAGGACTGGGAAATGCAGCTCTAACTTGCACCGTCTTGTGTCAATCCCTCAGTCTTTGCGCTGGGCAGAAGTCATCAGAATTTGGCACTGTCTGTTCTACTCCTTCACCCCTTTGCTGTGGGGAGAAACTGGTGGGTAGGTGAGCACACCAAGGAACAGGGTGAGCACTGAAACTCATGTCTTGACCAGATGAGGTTTTCCCCATGCTGGTGACTGATCTGCCTTTCAGGTCATTCACCACAGCTTTATCTCCCTTGCAGAGCAGCAACTGATGCTACTTCTGGTTTGTTCTCTTTTTCTTCCTTCCTAGGGAGGGTCTTTTGTGATTTACCAGCTCCATCTTTCAAAATAGCAACGTGAGTTGAGAGGTTTTACACTAGATTTCACATGTAGTTACCCTGCCTGCTGCTCATCACAGTTTAGCAATTTCAGTGATTTCTGCACACCTCTGAACAATGCCATTCCCACCCCAAGGGAGAAGCAAGTATCTTGAGCCTGCCTACTTTTCTCCATATGCACAAGGTGTTTTTTTACCCTTTTAAAAAATTATTTTTCCCTCTTCCCCCTCCCCTGCCATGTGCGTGACAGACTGGATGTCTCTGGGCTTGAATCAAATTGTCTTTTTTTCGTGTTGCCACCCAACACACCAAGTCAGAACCAAGAGCAAACTCCAGTTCAGAGGTGAGCAATAAAAACCCCTCTGAAACTGCCAGGGGCTGAAACAATTTGGCAAGCTTTGCAGAAGAAAACTGCCAGCATGGAATG
>NW_009188692.1:6017-10856 GCF_000690835.1 Fulmarus glacialis
CGAGATGGAAGCATTGCTTCAACAGGAGAAGCTCTGATTAGCAGATTATCGCTTAAGTGATGTTGATCCCAGCCACGCTGCCTTCCAAATGAGCCCGTTCACAGCTGCCAGCTGCACCACGGAGTCATGCGTGTAAAGAAGTGGGCCAGATCCTTTGCTGGCATGGGTCGAGGCAGCTTTGATGGACCGTCGTGGAGTTACAACAGCTGGAGAAGTCTGGCTGTGATGGGGAGTCTGACTCGTTTCTCAAACTTCTTCGAGAGCTTGTGGATGAGAGAGCCTGGAACAGAGCTGCTTGTGGGATGGGACAGCTTCTCCCGCTCCAACAGCATCAAAACCACAGCACGCTACAGCTGCTGGGACCCTCTAAACTTTGATTGTGTCCAATTGCTACTGGACAAGGCGTTCTTTGTAAGTAATACTTATTTTTTTTTATCGCAGATAGGAGACTGAGCTAGGAGATGTAATGTGCTCAGAGCCAGCCTGCAACGAGCTTGTGCAAGTGGGATGAAAGAAGCTGGAATCACCTTATCACTAACTGTAAGAGAGATCCTTGCTGAGTCAGATAGGGGAATGATGAGGGATATATTTTTTTCTTACAGTTGCTGAGCTTGTAACCTGTTCCCTGGGACCATAAACCAGTATATAGCGTCTTGCCCTCATAAAGCTCTATTTATCTCTGATGAGTCTGTTTGGCTGAGCGTGTGGGAAGCATGTGAGGGACTCTCATGAACAGCCTTGGGGTGAGCTTTCCCCGGAGTTCACAGTCCATTTCAGCTCTGATAAGCGTTCAAAGGTGATGGCCTGAAACCTGCAGAGCTGGCGGCGAGGTGGGGGAAACAAGCTCTCTTTGTGAGGCTGTTTGAGCTTGCTGCTACACACTGGAGACAACGCAAAGTCACAGCTTGCCGGGATGCCTGTGCTCGGTGCATTGAATGAAATCTTTCATTTGGTTCCCCAAACAGTCTAGGAAGATCCTCAACCTTTGTCCTGAACAGGACTGCAGCCCTGTCCAGGAAACTCTGACCACAAATGTCAGTGACTTCAACCCTGGTAATTTTTAGGTTATGGGGTTGAATCCTGGTTTTTCAGTGTAACCTTGCTGTAGACTTGGACTTTTCAACCTAGAAAAGAGGGTACTGAAGAAGAGGAGGGCGATAGGTAGGAGATAGATCTGTGAAAATCACAAAGAGGGCCACTGGGAAATGGTGATTTGGTATCTCTCCTAACAAAGAGATTGGGAACACAGGACTGAAAATTTTGGGGCAGGTGCAAAGCAAGCAGAAGGAGATGGGTCTTCACAAGCAGGTGATGAAGCTATGAAACTCCTTGCACAACATCTTGTCTGCATGGATTCAAAATGTGATTAGATGAGTCAACAGAAGGAAAAAACATTCAAGGCTCTTAAACTCTAATGTAACACCTCTGCCCTAGGAGGTCTCTGTGTTAGGGGTTACTGAGGGCTGGGAAGGTTCATGGGAAACCATCAGAACATGTTCATGCTGTTCTTATGGTAGTTATTAGTAGTACTACTAGTAGTTATCAGTACAGCACCCTGTTCAGCCATTATCCATCATGAGAGCTGTTGGAGATGGGATACTCTGGTAGGTAGATTCTTCATCTGAGCCATTCTGGGGTTAAAAACAAAAAAGAACAAAAGGTGATTTTCCAGTCACACAGATGGCAAACTCGGCCCCTGACCAAGTCCATCCCTCTCTAAAAGACCGGTTTTTGGAGAACGGTGAGCAGGGACATGCTCCCGGTCCCCCATGCCTCCTGTCCATCTGCACTGCCACTCCTCCAGCAGCCCATGGACCATGTGTGGTCAGTCCCTCTGGGGCTGCCCCAACCCATGCGTGGCACCCCGCTGGCTGCTTGGCTGGAAAGTCAGGGCTTGGAGGGGTAGGGTAGCCCAGCAATATTAAAAGATGTGGTCTCAGGAGTCATCCCTTTCTTCCCTCTCCCTGTGTTTTGGCAGGACCAGTCTGAATCTGGCTCCTGCTCTCCAGAACAGGTAATCTCAGCGTTATGTCTGCTCCCACAAAGCCTGGAGATGTTCTTGCCAGGTGTCCTGAGAGTCATGGAGCCTGTTTATGTTGCTTGCCTCTGCCATCAAAGCCTGAAGTGACGCCTCTGATTACCATAGCACTGACTCCCCTCTTGAGGTGTGGGAAAAGCCCCTAATTGAAAACAAGGCTTTACCTCTTGATTTGGAGGCTTGAGTGTCTAAAAATCTGCTGCTTCTCATGGTTGGCTTGCTGCTAAAAAAGGTTTAGCTGCATTTTGGTGTTCAACTCACATGGCTTTTGTTTCCAGCTCTTGAACTTCCTTATGCCTTTATTTCATGCACAGAGAAAAGGCTTGGCTGGTCTTTCAGTCCTTACAAAGTCTCCCTTATTAAAGTGGATGGCTTTAAAAAAGTCACCTCTGATTGAAGCTTCCAGCCTGCATCAGAAAAAAATGGGAAAAAAAAAAAGCCCATATATTTTCAGTGTCAATCACTGCAGACTGAATGAAGTATCCAATTATTTTAAGCAACACATGATTATGGGCTATTTTCCTACTGTCCTATAACATAAAGTCCGAAAGAAGGCATCCTGGGGTACAGCAATAAAATAAAAATACCAGCACTTAGACACTGGAAGAAACACAGTAAAATTCAAACTGGTCTTGCAGAAGTGGAGGTAATGTCTTTCTCTCATTGTGATTTGTTAGCACTTCATATAACTGTTTTATTTTAAATGAAAATAAGAAACTAAAGCCTAGAAGAAGTGCTATCAGCTACTTGGGACAGATTTTTAAACTTAATTTACACAGCAAAACCTGTGTAAGTTTTAATGAGCAGTTCTTCTTTTCTTTGTGTGTGTGGTTTTGTTTTGTCTGGTTTTGTTTTGTTTTGCTGTTGTTGTTGTCCTGGGGATTCAGGCAGAGTGAAATAGGGTCCCATTTCCCCTTTGACTGTAGGACTGACTTTGCCTTTTATGTAGGACTTGCCATAGGGCTTGGTGGGGAGCAGGACGTGATCAGAAATCACTGAATCTTTTGTATTCCCCATCTGCACAGTTCACCAGGAGCTGCTGGAAGTTGTTCTGAGCGTTGTCTGGAGCAGGCTGACACATGTCCAAGCTCCCTATGCCACCATTGCCTGCAGAGAATGACTCTCAAGTCTGGCTCAGGAAGGATACTCCAGTTGGGCAAGCTGTACGGCTCCTTGGGCTCGCTCTCCTTCTGGTGGTGTCTCCAGGGTGAGGAAAAGGAAGGGGCTCTTTTGGCTGGCGTCCCTCCCTGAACACAGTTTCTGCTTTGTGGGCTCTTAGTCCTGAGTTTTTCTTTAGCCTTTCGGTCAGTAAAACAGCAAATACCAGCTCTGGTAGAACAGAAACTGCTTCCGTGATGCTGCTTGTTGACTGTCCCATATCCCACCACTCATCCTTAAAAAACCTTCCTCACTTGCCTGCGTTGTACCTCATTCCCACCTGATTTCCAGACCTGAAGAAGTCACCACACTCTTAATCCCATCTCTGTCCTTATTCACTCATCCAACTACTAATGGGAAACCAATTTTACCTGCCGTGGGAAGTTGTGCAACAGCCACAGGAGCTTTGTCTCAAAAATCAGTAGCAGGGCTGGTGCAAGAGGGATGGTCCAAGATTATAAATAAGGCAGATTTTTAGATAGGCACGCTCTCTTCTCGTAGACCATAGATGGAATTGGAAAAACATGCAAATATTTTAACAGAGAAGCCTGGAAGGAGGTGTTTGGAAAACTGAAAGCAGTGCTTGTGGGCTAAAAACCTTTGTTTTTTCTATTCGTATCATGTAGTCTCATAAGAGAAATCCCCTTCTCCATGAGTCTCACATTTACCAGAAAAGCTCTATGTTTTTAAGAGCATATGATGACAGTTTCTCTGAAATAGTAAACATGAGAGGATCTGTTCAGGGACAGAGACTTCCTGCGCCTCCTTGGATGTTGCCAAGTCCCTGGGCCTTCTGCACAAAAATTTTGTGGTTAGGTCATCATTCTGTGCATTTTTTTCATCATAAAATAACTCTGGTTTTATTTTCTTAGCTAATGAAGCAAAACGATTCTTTTCCCCTGCAAGATCAATGCAATGAACGATGGTCCTCTTGCATCTTTGTTAAAAGCTACCCCAAACTTTGCCGTTCCTCCTGTTTTCCTCCCAAACAAAAATGAAGAAACCTGGAAAATGACAGTGGCAAAAGAAGAACATCGTTACCAATTCTCTCAGCTGGGGCTAGGTTCATGAGGAAGCTGGCTTGCTGCTGCGCTGAAGGTGCGCTTTGCAGGGAGGAACCAGAGTAGCCCACCTCCTCCCCTCCCACCCTAATTCTAAGCTGAAAGCGTTCACAAAGCCAGCATTTGGCAGTCTTGCTTCTACCAAGTGTCAGAAGACGACAGTCAGCCAAAGACTGTTCTGAAACCTGTTGTATGGAAGAAAATAGCATTTATTTGAACATTAGGAAAGAAAAAAGAATCAATCCAAACTTGCTTCTCTGGCAGGAAAAAGTAAATTCAGTCCAGAATGGAGATAAAGTTGTAGCGTTTGAGAAAAGGATGTATTTTGCTTAAGAATGTGGGATGTCATATCTGCCAACACTACTGATGTCCAAGGCATCGCAGGTGTAACTAGGCACCTATGTTGAACCAACTGACTCAAGACCCTAAAGTTAAATGAAATGACTTCTACCTCTAAAATCGGTAAAGAAGAACCTGAACCCTACATACTAAGGAAAGTCTGGAATTTATTGTCTCCCCACTTCTGATTTTTATATATAAAATGGGACTTTTTAATATAGAAATAAATATATAAAATCTATT
>NW_009188693.1:0-17596 GCF_000690835.1 Fulmarus glacialis
CCCTCCAGCAGATCGACACTCCTTTGTCACAGTGAAGGCTGGATGTGTCTTACTGCTGCAGCTGGGAACGCAGCCCGTTCATGTTCACTTGATCGTGTTGCTTTTAGATCAAAATATAGAAATGGTTATTTGCATGAAAAGAAGTTATTTCAATAGTCTGTAGGGAGTATTGTCCTACATTGCTCTCTCTCTTCTGACGCTTAGCAAATTCTGCAGTCTCCTGCAAGCAGTCTGCCCTTGGGAATTAAAGGGCATCCTTAAGGGACTCACGGCCTGAGCGTGAAGGGTCTTTGGAGTGTGCATGGTACAGGATCCCACTGTGGCTGAAGTGAAAATCTGACGTAAAGGGTCAAGAAAAAGAAATGCTGCTTCGATAGCTCTTAAAAAATATTCTCTTTATACCTTGGTTTCGCATGTTCTCAAAGCATGTGGGACACATCGCCTTCTCATCCCGTCTGGCCATTTTATTTAATGTGAGGATGTAGGAATGAAATAAGAAAAATCACCTTTAAAGCAGACTAACTAGAAATTTATCTGTTGGGTTTTTTTTTTCCCGAAACCAAATTTTGTTATTTAATTGGAAAATAGAGCCTACTCTTTATTTAGAGACACTACGGTGCTGCTTTTTGTAGTAAGTTAAAATAGGAACATATGAACTCATTAGGAAAAAAAAAAAAAAAAAAGAATTGACCTAAATTGTGGCTAAAATCCTTTTGGGAATGAAAAGGTTTCTGTTCAATTGTTTTTCATATGTGCTGTGTTTTCTGTTTTTTCCTTGGTTTGTTTTGGACATGAAATAGAAATACTATATTGGTTTGAGAAGAGGTTAAAAACAGCATGAGAACAAACCACGAGAAGTAGGAAGTAGCACAAGTTTAGTGAGAACAAAGTTTTGTAGCTGCAGCGTTCCCAGAAATAGGGATATTTGTTTTCCTCTCTGGACTTTTACTCGGACGTTCTCCCTGCAGCCACATTTGGACTGCGGTGACGCAAGGCACAAACAAAGCACTGCAGTGAGCTCCCACTTTCTAGTATTTTTTAATATTGAAAAAGTGTCCGGAGAAGGATTTGGGTGCTCAGAAAGGTTTTTTTTCGACTGCATCAATCTACAGTTGGATGCAATAGCTGTTAGTGAGCACTGTGCAGCCTCCCCTTTTTGCATGATAATATATAATATAGATCCAGGGGTGACCACGGCGCAGTCTTAGCTCTGATTTATGGCTTTTGCTCAAGCGTACCGTGTAAATGTGCAACACGCAAGCCCAGAAGGACTAATTTGAGAACCGGAGGGCCGCCTTCCCTGTAAAGCAGTGATTTCGGTCAGGATGGAGCCTGGCTAGCTTTGCCTTGAGGACACAAAAACTCATTTGGTTGCTGATACTGCTTCAGTGCCTCCCTCTGCATTTGTCCTGAGGGATGGACGAGTTCTCCTGTGATAGATGGAATTGTGGAGACCAAAATAACAATAAAGATCTGCCAAAGCATCTTAAGACAAAGAACTCAGGAAGATGCTGCAAACTCAGAGCTGGCTGAGTATGGAGAGCACAAGATAGAGTTTTATTACAAATAATTGTTATCAAGTGGCTTTATTGAAGATAAATGTTATCAAGTTAGACTGATATTAGTACAGGGACTCAGTGAGCAATTGCCTGGTCTGATCAGCCACTGTGGATGTACCGTGGGGCTCGGAGTTACCGTTGTGTTAGGGTAGCACAGGTGCTTTATATAAGATTATTGTGGCCATGTTTGGAAATAAAATAGGAACCTCTGGCCCTGGAGTTTTAGTCCCCTTGCAAGTGCTGGGCAGAAGAGGTGATCTGGGAAATTACTTGCTTTGGACGTATGTGGCGTCTACAGATGGTGAGTGGGACATGGGAAATGATGGTGTGCAGATGCCAGCAGGACAACTGGAGGGGAACTACTGAGCTGCAGCTCCTGTTATGGTGAGACACAGTTAGCCCTGGTTTGTACCCAGATGGTTGATTTGGTGTGGCACACTTGTTTGCAAAGCTTACAAAGGCTCTCAAAGTAAAACAAAGTTATCAAGTTCCTGACTGAGGTGGACTTACCTCATTCCTCCTCACCTTCCACCCCTAGAAAATAAATTTTAAATTCCCCAACGTCGTTCTTAAAGCTCCTGAAAATCACTTTTCCTGTCCAACAATTTCCTTATGAGAGTGAGGTTTGTTTTCATCACAAATCACACCCTTGTTCTTGGTTCTGGCAGAAGGGATGTCCTTTGTGTGGTTGCCAAAGGACTTCATGGTTTTCCTTTCCCTTCTTCTCTGTCCTTTTCTTCCCAGACTTTGTGGTCATGCCACAGTAATCTCTACAGCATAGAGATTAGCAGGATGGCTGTAGCATAATGAATGGATATTTTCAGGTCAAATCTAAGTGAAGTTCCCCTTGGAAATCACCAAGAAATTCCTTAGTTGGTTAGGATGGAAAAGCATGGGGCCACTTCCTCACCATAGGCTTAGAAGATCTGGATTCCCATGCCTTGGAGACCGCCACACAGAAAAGATGCCTGTTGTGAGATGGGAGATTTGGGAGGAGTGTGCGTGGCACGCTGACTGCATGGCGCAAAGCAAGATGTTGATGTTGTGTTGCATGTGTGCGTTGTCTTTGGAGAGACGCGTGAGCTATCCCACAGGTAAATGAAGCCCATGGGGCCATTGAGAAGCAGGAAGAAAGAAAGTGGACCTCTTTTGTAGCCTAGGACCGGTGAGCTCAGCAGGTGAATTGACAGCTTGCAAACTTCAGGTTGTCAATCATGCCATCGAGAGGTGTGGTGACATCAACCGTGCTATCACTAGCACTGTCCCATGGGATGTGCGAAGAGTCCTGGATGTGATGAAATTTTACAGTACAATAGCGAGGATAGAAATTATATTAACCCCCAAGGACCTGTGGAGTCTCTTGCGAGGAATCTCATGTGCCTTCATCCTTCACCTTGTTTTTTTGTCTGTGTGCTCTTCGGTGATACTATACTGTTCTCTGCAAATGAGCGAGCCTGCACTGCAAAAACTCGCCCTTCCTGGGCACCCCATTTGCTACGATGTCCTATGGCAATGTCCCTTAAAGTAATGACAGCTCCTTCATTGGTTTTTGAGGTCACTCATGAGGCCTGGAAGATAACAGGCAGTGGGAACGCCAGGATGCACCTGGATAGCCTGGGTGTTGTGATCGTTTCTCCTACAGACTTAAGATTTCTTTGTTTTGTTTCTAACTTTTTGTTTTGTTAGTTTATCAAAATCCAAATGCTTGTGATTTGAGCCCGTCATTTGTTATACTCCAGCCATCCTGTTCATCACACTCTTCGTTATTGAGTGTGCACCCCTCGTTGCCACCAGACCGCTGCGAGAAGCCCAATGAAACAGGGCGACCTCGCTCCTGCAGTTCACGCTCTCTGGTGTGACTTGTCCAGCAGACTTGTCTTCTGCTTCCCTTGGCCAGACGCGTTGGGTATTGCACTGTAGTAAGTAGTAACTTATGTTAACACAACACTCGCTCTTGCTGCTGTTGGAGTCTTGCCAAAAATATTGTTAGGTTTATTTGTCAGATTTTAATACCAAAACATAAATAATCCAACCCAAGAGAGCTCAGTGCAGATACCTTCTGGTTGGCTTGGCAGGGACCCAGCCTAGCTGTGTGTTGACACAACACGCTCCATGCTGAGCGTGGTGTCTTGGCTACGGGCTTGTTCCTCCGAGTTTGTGGCAGTGACGTTCCCACTTTGCTGTCATGGTGTGTTCGAATTCATCTTGTTCTTCCAGAAACCATCCGTTTTTGAAAAGTTTTCTCTTAATGTTAGTGCCTTGTGCTGATCCATCTTCTCCTGACCAGAGAGGAGTCACCACAGAGGATGCTTGTGAAAGAAACTCTGGGACTCGCTCCTTTCTCTCCCCTACGGTCCTGTGTTAGCACACGATTTTAGTTTTCCATTACTATTTAGGTGGCACCAGTCTCTTCCGAATTATGTGGGATGCTGCTGGTTTGTGGTAATAAAAAAGCAAGGAGTCCCTGAGGTTTCTAATGCACTAAGAACAACGAGGAGCTCAGGGCCGCATCTAGTGTGAATGGGATAAACCAAGAAACTAAAGGCCACTGTTGGGATTTCCACGGGTTTCTGTGCCACAGCTTCAACCTCTGTTTGCTTTTAGGTTCAGCTACTGAGAATTTATTGTTTCATTTAAAAAAAAAAAAAAAAAGTTTTGTCAAAATAATAGAACTTGATTATAATGGAAGCGGAGAAAGACGGCTCTTTGGAAAAGACCGACTCATTTAATTGAATGCTTCGTTTCTGAAACATGAGCCCATAATGTTGTACGTTTGGTATTTCTCTTTTATGGATGCTGAAGGATTGAGCTGGCAGAAAACGTACGTGAGTTTTGAATTAAACAGATGATCCCCGCCCCCAAACATATACTTGTTGACGTAAAAGACAAATCAAAGGGTCGAGTGTCTTTATCGGATGCCACCTGCACGAAGCTCTCTAGGAATGAAGCCAGGCTTCTGCAGCCATGCTGCAAGCTCGCTCCTGTTTTGCGGGAGCATAAACAATCCTATGCAGATGTTTCACAGCGAACCCAAGCTGGAACAGCACAAACTGCATCCCGCTGTAAACAGTTTCCTGTGAAGAACAATAATACTTAATCACTTTTTTATGTTGCAGTTTGAGCTTGGTGGCAGGCTGATCTCCTTCATGATCCCTTGACAAAGGAAATAGCTCAAAAAATCAAATTACTACCAGAAAACCCCAAAATTCTTTATTCTGGTCACGCCATGTACCATGACATTATAAAAATGAATTCTTTGCTTCTTTCTCAGACTTAAATGGAAAAGAGAAATGATGCTTTTTACCAATCTGCATTTAGTTTCTTATTCTGCCGTTCATGCCTTGACATTTGAAGTGATGTCTAAGAGTGAACAAAAAAAGGTTCTGGTCAAAGTCCAGTTTAATTCTTTATATGTTTTTTTGCAACTCTTAAAGGGCAACATTTTATAAGTGATATGCATAGGAATCATAAACCTATTATTATTCTTTTCAGAAGCATCTTAGATTGTTCTCCAAAGTCCACGGTTGAAGAAACTGCGATGGGATTAAGTTCACTGATTAAAATATTTGTGGAAAATCCTGTTATTTGTCCTTATGAGAAGGAGGAAGGATGGTAGTTTCCTGTAATGGAATAAAGTGCTTATGTCAACCACTGAAGGCAGCGTATATAAGAGAAATGAAGATTGGAGGGAATGCAAGCAGTGAAATCATAATTAATTTCTGCCCGTAAACAGCAAGTTAACTTTGCTTAGGAGAGCAGCTCTCCTGGTGAACATCACAGGGGGTTTTGAGAAATGGAACTGAGCAAAGATAATATTTCCTGATATTTAATCCAACGCACTTTCTGTTATATTCTAATGGTCTCTAAGGACAGGTGGTGGAAACCCTAATGAAGACTCCTGGTAACCACGGGACATCCTGTAGGGAACCAAACACAAACTTGCTGTGAGTCATGGGGATGACATGGTTGGTGTCCTGGTGTTTATTAAATTTCCATGGTTGCCATCCAGCTTACATTTCAGAGGGTAATGTAAAATGCTGGTGGATGAGGAAAATTAAAAGCTCCTATTTTTGGAGAAGTGGGGATGAGCACCCGTAGCAGAGGAAGATGAATTCTGACTCTTGCATAGATGATGCATCTCCCATACTCTGCTTTTTCAGGTGGACTTTCATAATAGAGCTTCTAAGCACGAAAGCCTTTTGCTGAAGCAAGGAAGACCATGCTGGATCCAAGTGACTAGGAGATCATCCAGCAATGGTCGATTTTGGTATTAAGCAGCCAGTTTAAAAACCACGAGGGAGCGCTTCTGTGTTGGGGAAAACGCATTACCGTCACCAAGTTGTTCAGATGGTGGGAAGCACAACTGGGAAACCTGTGGCCTCCGGGTCAGGAAGGATGCAGAAGTCTTTTTCATGCAGGCTACGGAAAAACCCCCGGATGGCCTTAGTGGACCAATGTCTCGCCTCTCATCAGGACCCATCCCACTACCCTCTCTCAAGAGCTGACCCAATGATGCTATGCACTGGGCTTTGCCCCAGCGTGTGGACATATATAATAATGTATTTTTTTCCAGTGGAAAACTTTTATAATAATAAGGTGATTTTTTTTTTTCCACGCGTGTGTGAAATTTCTCTCTCTCTGTTAGTGTTTTTCTTATCCTCAGGCCTTTCTTCTCAAACAAATAGCAGCAGGTTGCTGACTAGCTTCCCTCCTTTGGGGAAAGCATGCTTTTGTGGTGAAGATGCTGAACTAGGGCTCACATCATCTGGGTTAGACGGTCTCTACGACCCCAGGCAAATAAATCACTTGCTCTGCTCTTCGCCTTGGCTCCCCGACCATTTGGCCATCTCCCTACTCCACAGGGTAGCGTAAGGATAAAATCCATTTGTGATTCTGAGTTGCTTGGATACTGTGTGGACTTAAGGCTAAATAAAAAATAAGTAAACAGAAAAATGCATCTTCTAGAGTCATCCGTCTGGTCCCCAGCCCTCCTCATGTAATTAACCAACCCCCGTGTCTTTCCTCGGGCCGGTTTGCCAGCCCGAGCTGCTGCTCTTGCTGCTCATCTGGTGTCCTCGCTCAGCAGCTCTCCACAGGGCTCTGCAACTTCTCTCCCTAATTGGGAGCTTTTAATTGGCAAATCATTGCCCTCTTCCAGCGTGATTCCTCCCTTCCCTACAATGTCTCTGGGTGATGCCTGAACAATAAAACACGACTGACGTCCTCTTCCAGGGCTTTCCCTGCACCGTCTGCCCCTCAGAGGCAGCCTATGCTGCTGATAATGAGCAGTGCTCATTTTTAGCCTTAACTTGCTATTAGGTTATAGTTTTTATATATATGTGTATATATATAAAATCTTTACTACCTCATTCCAGGCCAAGATCATGAGTTAGACTGAAGAATCCATAAAAGTCATCCTTAAAAGCTACAGCTATACAAATATTACCATGCAGTGATGTCGGAGGGCTGGTCAGGGTCTTTGTGGTTCTGATATGAGAGAAAGTATTTTGCAGGGCTTGGTTAAGAGCATTTGGCTGGGTGTACATCGATCAGCTCACGCTGATGGCCACAGAGCCACACTAGTTCAAACCTGCTCATGAACCTCAATTCCAATTAATTATATGCTGAGATTTATTTTTCAAATGAGAAGAAAATTACTTGTTTCACCTTACGTTTTATTGTGACTGTGCGTTCCCTATAGAATAATAAAGAGTTTTCAATGCTATTAGCCAGGAACCAGGTTTGCAGCACTTCTAGCAACGTAAGGAGGATGCTCTTAGTCATATGGTTTAGTTTTAGGTAGTCCTGCAAGGAGCAGGGAGTTGGACTCGATGATCCTTGTGGTCCCTTCCAGCTCAAGAGATTCTATGATAAATACATATAGATAGATAGAGTGGTCTACATCGGCTAGCAGTTGGTTAAATGTACTGCTTTCGGAAAGCACACGACAGCAAGTTCTTGCTTCTCTACTGGAACCACCATGGTTTGCACGGCTCAGTAGCCGATAATGCTGAGATGCTCTTGGGAGCGTTCGCAGCAATTGGGCTTTATTAGCTGCTGATAACGTTCATTTTCCTTCCTCCTGGCCCCAGCATCAAGGCTATGCTTGCAAAGGCAGTGGGTCAGCCAGAATCATTCTTCACTTTGGTGGAATACAGAGATGTTAGGAACAGATGCGCATTGTAACTTAAATTCACAGGGAAAAGCAATCTAGGTGCTGACTTTGTATGCAAGATACAGCAGCTGCTGCCGTATGTTCTGCTAAACCGTTTGCTGAGGGTGGCCGGGCAAACGCTGAGTATGTTTGCAGTGATGTAGTTTTTAGAGCAGGAGCATACTTCAATGGGGGTCTAATATTATAAGCTGCCTTTCCCTCTATTCCCAAATGGTCTTCCCACTACGTAGAAGGTCAGGAGGTAACCACTTCAGTGACTATTAAAGAACTGAATGTCATCCTGGATTCTTCTTCATTTTCAAAAGCCACTTTTATCTTTTCTATCTCATTCCCTACTGTCCTGACGTATGTACACACGCTCCTGGTAGCCTGACTTCATGGGCTACAACTCTCCCAATAAGCCAAACAGGGTCAGAGCATGGTCCTGAGCATGGTCCTGTGGTTGTCAAGACCTTAACTGTTAGCACAGTTAGCAATTACTATTAGTGCAAAGCAATGTGAGATGCTTATTCACAAATCTGAGCACGTGCTTTAGAGTAAGTTCCTCCTGGATGGAAGCAATGAAGCAAAACTTAGCTGTTTGCTCAAATGTAGCTGCAAATAATAATTTCTTTATAATACAAAGCAAA
This sequence comes from Fulmarus glacialis, assembly GCF_000690835.1. Lineage (NCBI taxonomy): Eukaryota > Metazoa > Chordata > Aves > Procellariiformes > Procellariidae > Fulmarus > Fulmarus glacialis. The sequence goes on from NW_009188693.1 coordinate 8,364, forward strand.
ATCTCACTTCAAAATCAATCTCTTCATGTCGCTGGGTTCTTTGTTTTAGGCTTTAAATGGTTAACTTCACATCTTAGCTGGTCCTCCTCATCCTTTTGTAGCTGATCATAAACACAGTGCAGTGAATTCCATTTATTAGCTAACATTTGTAGAGTAGCATAGATGTGAACAGTATTTTATAGATTACAGATAAGACATACTCCCTGTCTAGGAGACTTTGAAATCTAAAGTAGTCAAGTTAAACACATGGCAGAACATGAGAAAATATTTCATCGCACGGATTATCTGGGGTTGCCAGTGATTAGAAAAGGGGAGTGCTGCTTGGAGAGCTGAATTTTAAGCAGCGCTTTGAAGAAAAGAGGACGTTTGACAGATGAACACAGGGAAGGGGCAAAGGCACAAGGCCAAGAATGTGAAGAGACAAAAAAAGAAATGAGATGAGAAGATAGAGATAAGCCAGGGCACTGTGAAATAATGGTCTAGATCTTGGTCCTGGCAAGAAAAACTCAAGTTATGAAGGTTGGGGGGCAGTGCCGGTAGAAAAGAAGAGGTTTTAGGACAGCTGTGTTTATAACTTCAAGTGTGTGATTGCATACTGTGTGAGGTCTTGGTCTCCAAGAGGGAAGTGTGGACTTGGGAACGAAAGAAAAGAGCAGGTGACGTGCTGCAGCAAAGACAGGAAAGGAGGAAAAAGAGTCAAAGGTCTGGGAGTCAACGGAAGGTGGAGAGGTGGGATCTGGAAGGAAAATGTGTTCATTTCTGGAAAAAAGTGTGTTTGAAATGCAGGTCCTGGTGGGGGACGTCCCCATGGGTAATGTCAGGATAGAGGGGGAAGAGAGGTCGGAGGCCAGTGCCGAGGTTCAGCATCATGGCTGTATGGCAGGAGAAGCACAGACGAAATACGTCAGGAGAGAAGGTGGGTAGAAGGAAACACAGAGGACCAAAATCAGGATCCAGTCCAACACCAATACAGAGAATAAGACTAGAGATAGAGGAGCCCTTGCAGAAAGGTCTGTAGGAAAATGTTCAGGGACACCTACTCCATCTCTGTTCTGTCACAGACATTGTTCCATCTGTCTTCTCACACGCAACGTGGAGAGATCAACTGCTTCTGCCTGGATGTGGCTGGCATTGCTTAGCTATTAGACTTCCAAAACTACAAGCCTGTGCTTTTCCATTCTGTGCCTTATCCTTGATAAAATTCCCCTATAGACACCTGCAGATAGACCTACATCATCAATGCATGCAGAAACCTTGATGACTTTTGTTGGGCGTGACTGTTGCTGGTTGCTCTCAGTGCTTCCTTGTGCTCCCCTGTCCGTGTTCATCCGTCTGCCCCTTGCTTTATACTTTGACTGTGAGTCAAGCAGACCCTTCAGTAGACGTTCAGGCTGCTGCAGTGCTACAGGGAAGTCATGTCCTGGTGTAGATTTTCCTCCCTGATAGCTGATGCAAGGTGGGTTGTCACCCTTCTCCTGGCAGGACTGGTGGAGCTCTCTCCCTTGGGTATAGTTAGATGTGTCAAAAAGCACACTCCATCTATACGTTGCTGTAATTTACTCAAGGACCTGAGAAAAAATTAGCATCACTCTATGGATTCAGGAATTGGTTTGGGGCACCTACCAGGACACAGGATCTGGGAACTCCCCTGGTTTAGCAATAAAAACGCAGAGACAATGAGCTGTCTCCAGCAGCACAAAAGTAACAGAGGAGAGCTATCAGCAATCGACGGGGGAGTAGGTGGGTGGATTAAAGACGAAAATAAAGAAACCCATGAAAAAAAGTTAGGAAGACAGTTTTTTTCTGTCTGTGCTTGGTGCAACAATTCCCAGAAAAAGAATGAGGGTAGCAAAATAACACCCTTCCACAAGCCAAAATTTGATTATGAGTGGAAAAACAAACTCCTCTAACAGCAGCTGCTGGTTTATAAGTTGGCCATAAAGCACATAGTATTATGAAACTTGTAATAATATTTAGCAACTGCAGTAATCTAGTTAATTTTTTAATAGATGTTCACTTACATCCTGTTTATAAGATGTCCCTGAGCATCTGCAATATTACAAAGATGTATTGTCATGGCAAGGTGATTAGAGGAGATATTGTTTTCTTGGGGTGGCGGTGATTAATTAGACTTTGATTTACAATCTAGAAAATAAGTGGAACAGGATAAAGCTTTGGTTGATATTAAGACAGGTCTTCAGCTAGTCCAAGTTGGCCTGGGTCATTTGAAGACTAAACACTGGTCTGCCTTTCTGTTCTTGGTTTTAATCAAAATCATGTCATTTTGCAATACCTTGTAATATGTTTGCCTATCTGCTTTAAGGTTTTCAGCGTTATTTATGCTGTGTTTTATTTTTATTATGTTACCCAAACCATGTAGATCAAGTTTGGAATTGAACTTGACTGTTTCTGAAAAATCCAGGTATTTACCCTCAGAGGTTTTGACCCAAGAAGTCTGAACGGAATACGTAGTCAAGAGAGAGCTGCATAAAGATCCCAAGTTCAGCACAAATTTACCAGGTTATAAAGTTTTCATCAGCAAACGTTCCCGTGCAAGGATGTCCTAGGAAATATCTGTGCATGATTGAGGAATCTCATGTTGTTTGTGGGATTTGGGGTGGCTGGGGCATGGCCAAGTGCTTACACAACTACTTGAAGGATTGCAGACTTACCATATAAGCAGGAGGAGAAAGACTCCATTTCTTACTGACCTGAGCCCTGAGCAGCTTCGATGACTTGTTGGAGACAGCCAGATGTAAGTCATCAATGAATTTAGCAGGGTGGGCAAAGCTCGTGGCCAGTTTCTGTGCTGGTACAACTGATCTCATCACTTCTTGCAGCAAAAGAAACAAATGCAGAGCAAGAGCAGAGGCTCAGTCCTTGTCTCACTTGACCATCTTGGTGGCTGCATTTTGCCGGCGTAGAATAGGGACAACGAGCATGGCCACAGTCTCTCCTCCACTCATTCTGCAGACAAACAAGAGGCTTCTTTCCCAAGACCTAGTTGGCAGCTTCCAAAAGCTCCAACTTTTTTAGTAAAGAACCAGGGGGGGAAAACCCTCACCCTGATCAGTTTGTACAGTAGTAACAGCGAGTGTTTGTGATAGCAGCCAAACAACTTATTCTCCTCTTGTGGTGCGTGGGGGTGTGCAGGAACGAGTCCAAAATCAATAATACCCAGAAACATAACAACAATTAGCACACATACATAATTAAACCTCCCTGCCTAAAATATCAGCTCAAAGCACATATTTACCTACTCATGCTTCCCACGAAAAATAAACAGATTGAAGTCACAAACCTACTGTGTGAGTAGGTGGGGGGAAAAACACCACATGTGAAGCGTAGCATGTGATAGAAATTCCTCTGTGCAACATGTTCAGGCTCCCTTCCCATCTCACCCTCCCTTCAGCAGTTTGGATTGAGTTGCTGGACAATTCTTGCCAACAAATACTGGGACAGCGTGTCTGCTTTGTGTCTATAATGTTATCAATTATCTGCAGCCACTGCAGCCATATTTCCAGGCAGAAGTTATCAGAAATTCTTCCTTTTTTGGGTTTTTGCTTGTTTGTTTGCTTTTTCTTTTGGTTTTTTGGTTTTTTTTTTTTTTTTTTTTGTAGTTTTCAGCTGAAGACACCGGGGCACGAGGCTAGGACTCAAAGCCGAAGTTTGTTTTCTGGCTTTGACGCTGACTCACTGGCTTTGTCAGGAACAGGTTGTACTCATGACGTGTGGAGTAGTATCAATCTGTGCCCGTGCAAGGGTTTTTTCGTTGAAAACAAAATTATTTGACATGTCTCAGCCCCGCTCCTTCCGCTCCTTTGCTTTTGGCTTTGTGCAGCCGGGCCAAATCTCTGAAGTGGCCAAAAGGAGTGTTTGCACAGCAAAAACACAGAAGAATTGGGATGCTGATGGGCCTCGTCATGTTCATTGTGTTTGATCTAAGAAGCAGTAAGCAACAACTCAATATCTTTGGATCGTGATCTCCATATTCAACCCAAATAGCTAAACATGTTGGCATTTCTGCGAGTCCTTTCCCTGAAGGCACAAGTATTGTTTCTGTTAGGCTCAGGAAATGAATTTGGACCCTCCCTTTCTTTTGGGTTGAAGTTGCACAAGAACTGTCCCATCCAAGAGCCCCAGGTATTTCTGTCTCCTAAGCGTGCCTCGACTAATTCATTGCCCAAGGCTATGTCTACGCTAGCAAATTGAACTGGCCCATGATTGCTCTCCAGCACCGAGGACAACTGGCACGGGATAGCCCATGTCCATACTACTAAAGTCTATTTGTCACCAAAATGTGGTGTCTCAACATCCTTTTCCCAGGCTGTGCTTAGTGGCACTTTAGGAGAGGGTTGGTTTATCCAGGGCAGAGTGGTACCAGGGGTAGCTTAGCAGCACTGACATCGACACACAGAGTCTGAGTCCTCAGAGAGTTTAGTTTACTAGAGTAGATTATGCCTGAAAGACTATGTTGGGTTGTATATTAATTTTCACAAGGTATTCGCTCATCTTCTAGAGTCTTCCTGATACACTACATTTTCCTCAAAAGCTGGAAAGTCCTTGCCCATTTCTTACTGTCTAGAGAAGAGGCTCCCATTTATTTTGGACCACAAATCTTCAAAGTCCTTGAAACTTCGTACAGACCAAGCTGCACCTTTCTATCCGAATTTAAACTGAAAATATTATGAAGGTGCTGTCATTCCTGAACTTTTATGCATCACTAGATGTGGCTTTGCACACCATGTCTTGAGAAACTCTGATGCAGGGCCCATTCTCATGTAGGAACATAAGAGTATGCTTTCCATCTTTGATTTTTTCTCACGAACCCTATTTTTAGTAAGGGTAAGGCAAAGAACATGTCTCTCATTGCTTTTTTTGTGTGCAGATGGCCCTGTATATGTATAATGCCAATAACAGCAACAGAAGGCTGACAAGCAAACTTGTGTGGTGCTCCAGGAACCACAAACTTTCAGCAGTAGCATCTCTGCCAAGACAAATTGGACCCACAGTCAACCATTTCTTAGGCTTCCAGCCTCTTTTGCAAGGGCTGGTGAAGAATCACAAGGCCATTTGTCTTTCCCGTGTCAATCATTGCATCATCAAGTCACAGTGTATTTTAATTCATTTCTCAGTATCTTGTTTTCCCTCAGTGGGCAATTGCCCTTGTTAACAGTTCCCTTACTAACAAAAACATGTCCTGAAATTGTTGCTTTCTCTCAAAAAAAGTATTGTTTAGGTCCTAGAAGATCGGGAAGGAAGAAACCAGCTATGCATTATTTTCTTTGGTGAACTCTATAACTATTTAGGGAAGCTAAATGAACTCAGTGCTGGCTTTCTTCTGTCCTTCTTGAATATGCCCACGTGCTGCTCTGCATGGGTCAGACCAAAGGAAACGAGGAGACCCTCCTGCCTCTTTCTCCTCTCGGTGGACCCAGGTCAGAAACCCAGCCCTACTGCGCTGTAATTCCTACAAAACCAATGTGTCATAACAACTTTGTAAGCATAATCTGTAGCATTTGTCTGAGATCCTGGGTCACTGTTAGCCTCTCTAACAGATGAATGTTTCTGCCGACAACCAGAAATTATCAACAGCAGTTTTGCAGATTGTTTACCTACCATACTGGTATGGCCAAGCGCCTTTGACCTGTAGAAGACTCAGTGATACACCATTCCGCTCTGTGAACACCTATGTCTTTTCCAAAGTATTTTGTCTTTCGGGAAAGCATGCAATCGGTTTTACCTTGTTTGGGTGACAGTCAATTCCAGTGATGTTATTTTTCTGCAGCCTCTCAGAACTCTGTGAGACAGCAAAAAAGCTTGGTTTTTACAGCTTTGCGATGTAAGAATTATAATTAGAAATACTAGAAAACAAAAACAAATAAAAAACCTAAATACAGTGAGACTGATAGTAGTTTGGTTGAAGAGATTCACATGTCCTCTTGGTCTAGGCCTTTTTTTCCTCTACTGACAAAGTAAACACACAGATCATTCATTTAAAATGTATTTTTATGAGTAAATAGCACAAAATTGTGTTTGACAGACATCCAGCCTGACTGAGAAAGGCCTATCTTATAGGATTCGCAGCATCAAATATATGTTCCTCTACCTGGTCTCCTTGTGTTCACCTTCTCCTAGTTTATTTTTAATTTGGGGGAAGTGTGAGCTAGCTCAAGAGTCTCAGAGAGCAGGTGACCACCATTCCTGTCACTGATGCTTTCCCCTTGAGTTCATCATACGATGCTCGAAGAGCTTTGCTGCTCCTCTCATGTAGGGAGGGTGGGGAACAGGAAAGTCTAACTGTGTTGTGGTAGTGGGCCGCTGAAGGGAATCCAGGTGAAACACCATTTCAGCAAGCAAATAGCAAAACGTGTGTGGAGGGACTGGGATCTCAGAGATCTCCTTCCCTCTCTCCCTCCCAGCTGAGTCTTCTACCCCAGGACTGGAGTCAGACCCCTCCTCAGCTCGCTTTTTGGCCTCGTTAGTTGTAGGAGGTGTAAGTGCTGCATGCTCAGTCTGGCCAGTGCAAGGAGAGGCTGGGACAAGGGTGTCCGCGCTTGGGCAGGAAGGCAGGGTGTGGGCAGGAATCCCTGAGCCCCACCTTGGCAGGGTGAGGTCATGGTCTATGCTGACGCTCTGCAAGCACACCCATCTCTTGGGAAACTCCTGCTTCTGGCTCGAGTGTCATGGCATGGATGGGAGTGGTGCGTGCCCTTTCAGGAACTGCTGGTTCAATGCATGGACAGCTTGGGTGCCCAGCTGGGCATTACGGGATCCTCCCAAGCTGTCTTCCTGATGGCCGTGCAATGGGACATATCACAACACCTCTTCTACCACCCAAGTACCCCTCTGGTAGAACGGGGTCCAATTCCTGTTGGTCTTAGTAGAAACAGGAGACAAAACTCCTAATAAGACTCAGGTGTGTTGGGTACAACCCAGGTGGAAGTTGGGTACCCAAGTTCAGGAGAGAAACCAAAAACCTCTTGCAAATTCTTCTGACATTCTTGAAAAGCTGAAGACATAAGTTTATTTCAGAAACTTAATAGGGAACTAAAGTTACATTAAATGCAGAGGATCCCTTATTTCATCTGAGTTGATTGTCTACCGAAGTATCTGAACTTGGGGCCAACCACCTCAACCAAAAGACCTGCTGGGATGTGCTTTCGTTCCCTCCCCGTGTGCGCACTGAGGAAACCAGCACAGGGAAGAGTAGGAGGGAGGGTGCACCTGGGTCTCTTGCCAACACACACTCAGGAGCTGAAAAGTGCTGCCCATTCCTACTATTTTTCTGTTCCCCTGATGCCCATCTTACACTCCAGCCATTTCAGGATACACATGATAAGTGACCTTCTGACAAAATCTCTGTTCCTTCCACACTGTTTTCCAAGTATGGGTTTGGGGACCAAGCTTGGGCATCCAGTGATTAACTCAGTGTAATCTTCTGTTGGATCCCCATTCCATTCAGGATGTAAATTCTTCTGCTCTTTGTCCCCCAGGAAATTATTAGAAATATTACCTTGATGCACCTGTACAACCTGCACAGAGCAGCAACTGGATGAAAGCCCAAGTTGTGGAGCACAAATTGCTGCTGTCAGCGTCTCCTGGGTGAAGGTTATGGAGCTCCCCGCTTGCCTTGAACATTTTGTGGTTGTTATGTGCTCTTTTCTTAAGAGCCCCATACAGGACCACTGTTACAGTCTTTTTGTTTTTTTTTTAATGAGAAGAGAAATTCTTTGTGGTTTATTTCACTCACAGCAAGAAAATAGGTAACAGCTCTCTTAGTTAAAAACTAAAACGAAAAATCCATCATGCAGCAAAAAGAGCTTTGAATGATATCTTCCAGACTAACTCCGAGAAAGGCAAACAGGTCCCATATTTCTTAGTGATCCACAGCCCTGAACATCTGTCCCAAAATATTCAGGCTCCAGGCTGCCAGCAAAAGGACTGGAGGTTAAGGGCTTGACCTTCCTGTAAGAAACTGGACAATAAAGACTTTGGCTAAAAAGGGGGTGGATGAAGATTCAGCTCAGAGCAGAAAGTGATGCCAGTAGTTTGCTCAGATGTAACATTTTAACTGGAGATTTATTGAGGTTTTTTTGTTGTTGTTGTTTTGCTATTGCTTTTCTTTGCAAAGTTGGAACTTGTCCAGTAACACTGTTTCAGTCTTTTATATGGATTATCAGACACTTAAGAAAAACAAACAAACAAACAGAAACATAACACAATTTGCCAGTCACATCTGCAGTTTCTTTTAACAAAAAAAAAAAAAAAGGAAAAAGATGTGGAGAGTCAGCTAGTTTGTAATAAAAGGAGGTGGACTGGGAGATCTCCTAACAAACTTTCAGCTGAGATCTTGGCAGAACAAAAAATAAAGAGCTGTTTTCCTTAGTTGCTGCCAGCATTTTTAATGTTTCCACCAGCTTCATTGGGCATCAAATGGACACTAAATTTGGATAATATAATTTCCAGCACAATGCATGATGCATGACTCCTTTGACAAGGCTGTGTTTGTGGGAAGTATTGTACCTCGTGGTCTTTAACTAAACACAGGTGAAACTGAGTTTATTCATAAAGGCTGGGATTACTTCAGCCGTCATCATGGAACAGAAAGATAAACAGAACTAATAAAGGACTGTCGTGGTTTAACCCAGCCGGCAACTCAGCCCCACTCAGCCGCTCACTCGCTCCCCCCCGGAGGGATGGGGGAGAGAATCGGAAGGGTAAAAGGGAGAAAACTCGTGGGTTGAGATAAAGACAGTTTAAGGCAAAAGCCGCGCACACAACCAAAGCAAAACAAGGAATTCATTCACTGCTTCCCATCGGCAGGCAGGTGTTCAGCCATCTCCAGGAAAGCAGGGCTCCATCACGCCTAACGGTGACTTGGGAAGACAAACACCAAACGTCCTCCCCTTCCTTCTTCTTCCCCCAGCTTTATATGCTGAGCATGACACCATATGGTATGGAATATCCCTTTGGTCAGTTGGGGTCAGCTGTCCCGGCTGTGTCCCCTCCCAGCTTCTTGTGCCCCCCCAGCCTCCTCGCTGGTGGGGTGGGGTGAGGAGCAGAAAAGGCCTTGACTCTGTGTCAGAACTGCTCAGCAGAAACGAAAACATCCCTGTGTTATCAACACTGTTTGCAGCACAAATCCAAACCACAGCCCCATACTAGCTACTGTGAAGAAAATTAACTCTATCCCAGCCAAAACCAGCACATTCTCCACCCCTTATTCCATA
>NW_009188693.1:17610-25520 GCF_000690835.1 Fulmarus glacialis
TTGGCCAATACAACCCCGTTAACCCCCCCCCCCCTTCCCGTCCTTCGACATAGTGCTGGTAGCAGAGGATGGTTTCGATACATCAACTTCTGGGTTGGGTTATGCCCCAGCACGCTTCCGCTGCACCAAAACCAGCACAAGTAATGAAACTTTAAAAAATCCCCCTGAGACTTCAGCCCATCTGTAAATTGCTCAGTGATTTAACAGAAACTGCACATGTAGAGGAAGAGGAATACGGGGCTCTAAAGCCAGTCCTTGGGGCTTCATAACAGTTTTAATGGGTAGGCAGAAGTCTCTCCATATGTCTAAGTTAATGTCTACCTAAAGGCATCCCTGAATCTGTCCTATAGCAAAAGGGAGTGTCACTGAGTTCAGGATCAGGACCAACGACCTCAGAGTTGGCAATGACTGACTCTCTCCATAAATTTAAGCTGTTTATTTAAACCCAGGCTTTGCTTCCTGGTCCAGCCCAGATGTAACCAAGTGCAGCCCGCACCTCTGACCTTGTGAAATTTCCACTATTTATATCTCATGGGATTAACTTCAATATGGACCCAAACCTCGCTAAATTTTATAAACTCCATACTTTCATTTATGCCTAATTCACATCCATCTCACGCACCACCCTGGAATTCCACCCTGACAGAGGGGATGGCTTTCCTTTTCCAACACCTGTAAAGACCCCAGGAGGACTCACAATACCTGTGCTGATACCTCCCTGTGATTATACCGAGTTTATGCTCATTCCTGAAAAACTTGCTCAGGGACTTCAGTGTATGAAACATCCCAGCTGGCACCTCTTGTCCGCATTAAATTCAGAGTGAAGAACAAAGATGTTGAAAAATAATAGCAAGAGGACTGTTCCCTTAGCACGATGTCTTTTAACCTCTCGCAGCGATGCTGAGAAGGACGAAAGCTGCTTTTCCAGGGAAGCTGCCAATCAGTGGTTCACAGCTGGGCTCAGGGACTTCAGTGTATGAAACATCCCAGCTGGCACCTCTTGTCCGCATTAAATTCAGAGTGAAGAACAAAGATGTTGAAAAATAATAGCAAGAGGACTGTTCCCTTAGCACGATGTCTTTTAACCTCTCGCAGCGATGCTGAGAAGGACGAAAGCTGCTTTTCCAGGGAAGCTGCCAATCAGTGGTTCACAGCTGGAGGGCATTGACTCACTGATATAAATCGAAGGGCGTTTAGAGCCTGAAATAAAATAATACTAAAAATCGTCGGCCTTTTTTGAGAGGGAAGTGAATTTCTGCTCAGGCTGAGTGGAATAAGCAGGTTGGAATAATCATAAAATATGACTGTTAATTATATTAATCAATGTATTGGGGCAGTCAGGAAAGACCAGGCCATGCTTCAATGACATAAACGGGGGAAGAACAAATTGCTTCAGGGTTCTTGTTAAGCGGCAGAGGGATACACTCAGTGATGTATCATACCTCCAGCCCTGCACACCAGCGAGATTTGCTCAAAGGGTAAGTAACCATGTAATATTATTAATTCATGTCCAATCTTAGTACTTTACGCTTTTGTTCCCAGGCTGGTGGTTGCTTTTTCCCTTGTCCCCCAGATTCACACCGGTGCAACTCCATGGGAATGAAAGCTTTTGCTAGAGTAAACGTGACGAAGAATCAAGGAAAATTGGTGCACTGATCGCTCCTCCCAATCAAGTCCGTAAGAAACGCAATCAATATGGCACTCTCCCACGCACGATCCAGTGTGGATCTGTGGATAGGAGTAACTGCTGTACTAATGACTAAGCAGATTGATTTCTTCCCTTACTGCACCGGGAACTCAGCACAACACGGTTCATCGACATTTACCGAAATCTTGGTGATCCTGGAGTTTTCCTTCCCAGAGCAACCTCAGTGTATCCAGGAACTGCTCAGGGCATCGTTGTGACTATTAAAAGCCAGGCTTCGGGTCTGTGCTCAGTGCCATACCTAATTACCTCTCATTGCACAATGCAGACCAAAGCTACAGATTACCTTTGCACAAAGGATTAATCTTGACCGTTGCTACCGGTCTTTTTTCTTAGCACCATTGCATTGGCTTTCTACCTTATAAATGCTGCGTGCATCTCACAGTAAATGAGTTGTCTGTGTGCCCAATTATGCTTCTGCATTGATTGGCTTCTTCTCTCCAGCCCTTTAGTCCTATCTCATTGTTGTAAAGTCTCACGAGTCTCTTTTTCTTTCTTTCTGAGTGTTTACTTTTGACCTGGAATAGCTGGGGAATTGCCATTGAATAATTATTTATCAAGAAGCCTAGACTGTCTGGTGGTTTGTAAATGTCACAGTCTTTTAATCTGAAAGACGAATCTTATCTGGTGTGTGGGACTAATGTGTAGGAGTTGCCGGTCAACACAATTTTTTTTGTCCTTTCTCAAAGTGGCCTCAGGCTCTGTGGATATATGGAAATTGCTGAGTTTCACCGTATAAACTCCCCTTCATTTACCTGTAAGAACAAGAAGGAGGCTCAAGAAGGGCCCACAGGGACAGGATTTCAGTATCTTCTGCCCCGAAATGTATCAAAACAGCATTGTTTCTGCTGTGCCTGGGTCCTGTGGAGCAGATGGGGTCGGCACCGTTTCTTAGCTGTCCCTACACAACCGCTGCCAGCGCTTCGAGGTGCCCTTGTGCTGCGCTGCGGTTGAGTTACTGCCTTGGCAGGCTGCTGAGCACCTCCTCGGTGGTTTCACCTCTCATGGTGGTTTCCAGGCTGTTAATCAACGTGCACGCAAAAACAGTCTCCAAGGCAGCCCCTGGAGATGTCCCCACCTCACACACGTTGAGGCCACGAAGTGTCTGTCCAGGTCCTTGCAGCAACATCAGGAGCCGAGCCCGTGGCTGGTACAAGCCCCATCCCATCCTCTTCTTGTGCAGGTCAATGGAGCTGGGCAGTGATGGAGGAACGTGAGCGTAACTGAGCCAAGCACTGTCCCCAGGATGTGATACTTAGGTGTCACTTCACCCATCACTGGAGGGCAGTTGACTATTTCGCTGTTGGATGGTCTGCGAGCAGCACTGCCCTGAAGCCTGGGAGGAGGGATGGAGTGGCAGAGCAGGGATTTGGCGAAGATGGGGCTTGTAATGAGCAAAAGCGATCAACGCTGTGGATTTACGTCTTTATCTGTAAGATGATGAAAGCCTACCGACCTGCTTTTCTACTGGATTTGTTTGAGACCGCTGCTAAACTCAATTCTGCAAAATAACCTTAAAAAAAGTTAGAGGTTCTTTGTAGCTCAAAGTGCCCCTGAACTCAGTTGTCCGAGTCCCATGTTGGGCCAAATTTTCCAAGGCAAAATCAGCATGTATTGTGTGACAGATGGCTTTTGATAGCCCAGACGTTTTCAGGGTTGTTTCAGCTATAATTAGCTATGAGGACTTGCAGACTGAGAAGGTTTAGCAGGATTTTAAACTATCTTCCCCTAATTCGTGATAGTCGTTTCCAAGAAGGGCAAGACGTACTTGCAAACCCGCTGCCCCCTTTGTGCACAGGTGGAGCTGAGTGTGAGTCTAAGCCGGTCTCAGTCGACGTGACCCCCCCCCCCTGCAGGGGAAAAACTCTCCCAAACCTGCTGCTGCGGTTCTGCTCCGAGATGAACGATGACAGCCGGAGGTATGATGAGATGTTTCCTCCAGCAGCAAGGTCTCCATTGCATAGGCTGCTTCCATTTCTTCATTTCCTCTGCTCTAGCCTGACGCCGTCTTCTGCTTTCACTCCTACCTAGTGACCTTTGCATCCTCAAAGCAGCTTTCGGTTTAATTGCTTTTATCAGCGCTTGCTTTCAAACCCGGTCTGAGGACGTCTTACATCTGTGTCTGGTGGAGGCTGGGTCCTTGTTCACAAAAAAGGGGCTAAAGTGTAATATTGCAGCATTGCACCCAATTAACTGCTTTTGAAGCTCACAGAGTTACAGGTCTGAAGGCAACTCGTCACTCCTAAGACCTCTAAGGGATGTTTGCAGCCTCCAGCATGGGATGGATTCACATCAAGCTTTGCTGAGAGGTCAAGTTTCTTAAGCTGCTGTTCCAAATTTGGCTGAAACTGAACATAGAGAGAGAAAGCTGCTGTCTAGGAGTTGCCTGGTGGTCAATAATAAGCAAAGCCTAACAGATAGGAGCCTATAGAGCATTAAAAAAGATTAAACAAATGACACTGTGATGTCCTGAGCTGTGTGCTTCTCCCTAGGCAGGGGTCCCCTGCTATCCCCCTCCAAACCGTGAGGAGGCTGGACATCTGGGATGTGTCCGCAGTGAGTAGTAGTTTCTTCCTAAGAAATTGTTGCTGCCAAGAGAAATCATCTTGTGCAAGTCTGCTTTCTCAGAATCGTTCCTTCTTACCACACTTCCCTGGGCTGTGCTCCCACCGCAAGGCCAGGAGAGAACAAGTCACCTAAGCGAACCATTGCCTCACATACACTTTCACCTCAAATTGGCAAAGATCACTCAAGGCTGGGCCAGACACATTTGTTGCACAAACTCAAACAACTTCCAGCTAGTCTTTTGCCTGATTTTCTTGGTTTTCAGGAATTTTTTTCATACTACAGATTCAGTTGGCTACAGCTCATTTTCTTGCTTACTGTTCTGACGCCGCTATAACTCCTTGGAGGTACATGTTGTTTGTATGGCTGTTAGTGCAAAGACAATTGTACCTGCAGGACTTGATGCAATTCTTGGCTTGATCCCAACTCTGTCTTCCTACCGGAGCCACACCATGTTCTCACCTCTTGGCAATGAATAAGGGATCTCAACAGTGTTTTGGGGTAATACCTGGGTGCAGGTCCTTCTAGAAGGGAAGGGATGGGAGGCAGCCTCAGGACACATCATCTGGCCCAATGACGTGTTCAATCGCAGCAGATCATGCTGCACATGTCTGCAGTTGATACACAACCACAGAGCTCTGGTTGGGTTTGCTCGGAGGAGCAGGAGGCTTTCAGGTACACCAGGGAAGGCCACCAGATGCCTTGGAGATGATGACCAGCAATTTTCACTCAACTTGATGTTGGTGAGATCACAGATGGGTTCTGCAGTCTCCTCGGGAGCCCTTGTGCATGAGTAGGTGCTCTGCAATGTGCTGTGCATCTTGGGATGACTTAGAGGCAAGCGCAGTCTTTCCATCACCTCCAGCCTGCTCTGGATCAGGCCCAGAATGCATCATCGTGGCCGTGATGTGTGGTGTGATCCTTTTGTATACATGACTCTGTTACCAAGTAAGGTTTCTTTTAAGGATGTAACTGGTTGTGCAGCAAGATCATGGACTTACAGGGAGGGAACAATATAAGCTGGTTAATTTTTTTAAACCACGCATTCCTCCCCCCCTCTTTTCTTTTGAGTTTAATTTTTAAAATGGTCTGTCGGGTTTGTTGCCAAATACCGGTTCATCACTTTTTTTGTGAAACCTTCACAGCTGGGGACTTTCCATGGGACGGGTTGTTTGGAAAAAGTGATGTAAATTGTAAATCGTGCCTTAGTTTGTCTTAAAATATCTAAGCCTGGGAAAACATGTCATCTTACTGAAGATAATACACATGCTCAGAAACGCAGCAGGTATCCGTTGAAAACTCACACCAGCAATAGAAGTCACGGTTATTTTTAAAAACGATTGTTAAAATGTCTAGCTGATCCTAAAATGAGATAATCAAATTTATGCATTAGAAGAATCTTTTTTTCCCCCCTAACTTCCTACTGATAATGAGACCATATAAGAGAATAATTGGGTAGAAATAAATGACAACTGAAACATTTTTGATGAGATTTCAATAAGCAACTGGTAAGTTAGCTACGTTTCTTTCAATTTGTTGCTCCAATACAGAAAAAAGCATGCCCTGGAGTTCAAAACCTACGTCTTGAGCTAAACATTCTCTTGTGTGATACGTTGCTGTTTAGGAGAGGGGCAAAGTTTGAGAGAATCTGGGTTTTTTTTTTTGTCCCAGATGATCCCATTGCTCTTCTAAGTATTTCCCAACAAAAATACAGGACAGGATGTTAAACTAAATTAGGAATGTAAATTCATGTCATTCAGTGAAAGTTCATCAGACGTCTTGGTTAAATGACGTCTTACCAAAATAATGTTCTCTGCTTTTGAAAACTGGCATAAGGGATGTGTATATATTTGTACATATTTTTTTACTCTAGCTTTATTACACAAGAAAAGTAAAAACATAGGTCTTCATGCTTTGCATCTTGAAGGAATTCATAGGACTTTACTCAGATACATAAAATAGTGATTTTTAAAAATTATTTAGAACAAGATTCCCCCCAAATGCAATGGGACAACATATATATGACATTAAACCTAGTTTGAACAAATGCCTCAACCCTGCTGAAATGCAACTGCTTGGTAGGTGAAATATTCAAAATCACAAGTATTTGATAGTTCGTTGCACTAGACCTTTTACATTCTGTAGATGTGCAAGGGGAAGAAAACTTGAACCACAGAATTTTCTAGACCAACAGTTTTAAACCATGTTCTTAAATTAGTCTTTAAAACCTATATTTAGATGCTTCAAGTCTGGTGATAATATTTCAAAGGTGCTGAGCACCTCTGCTTTCCATTGACACAGAAAGCTTCTCAACACTTCTCTGAATGAGATCACATTTCTCAGAAAGCCTAAATACGGTTGTAGGCATGCAGTTTTGACTCATTTGCCTGAAAATTTCACAGTAAAACTGAGTCTCCAAAATAAAGACTGTAAATAACTGCTGAAGCAAACCCAAGCTTCAGGGACTTGTGAAAGACGTGCATGGTAGTTGTGATCCCTTACAGGGGAATGTAGGTTTACCAAGGAATCTGACCACAAAAGTCATGGCAAAGGCACGTCCAGAAAAGGTAACCAACAGTAATAACAGAGATTTATGTTAATTGACTCTCTTGTGTGTCCATAACGTAGGGGTTGGCATAGGGTCCTTAGAAATTGTAGCATAAGAAATCAAGCAACACTTGAGCATTGCTCCCCATCCTGGTCTGAACCCAGCCAGAGCCATCCCAGCAAAGACCAGAGCTCATACCAGGGTGAGGAAAAATCTCCTTGTTGGGTCGTTTCCACCTTCTTATTTCAGCTGAAGGCACCACTCTGACATTTCAAGCTTTCTGGCGGTTTCAATCTAGAGACGTTGCGAATCCCCTCATCTCTTACAGCTCTCCATGCTGTGTCTGCTGGAGTCTCCCCATGACAAGGAAAAAGTAGTCTCTGAGCTAAGGATACCGGTACAGGTCCAACCAGTTCTTATCCTTGCTTTTGCAAGTGCAAGCTGCCCCAGATGAACATCAACTGGGGGGATGGTTATTCTCCTAGGCTCCTGACCACTGTTGAAATGTCCTGAGACCACCAAACGCAGGCCAATGAACCATCTCCAGATGATAACACTATTTGGTTACCACCAACTTTCTCCTAAAACCCACAACTCGTAGCACTGGTAGGGCTGGGTGTGGTTTGGGTTTGGTCTCTGGAGTTGATACCATTTGTCCCCAGTCTTGAATCCGTGGGGATTTGTCAGATTCCCATTCCTCCTGCCAGGGGCGGTCCAGCTGCTCCACTGCTGTTTTGAACTCAGAAGTGCAGCAGTAACTGTGGGAAGGAAAAGTAACACAAAAGATAAATTGCAGGATATTTTGGGTCAGGTTTTCCACTCGCCATGTTTCAAGCTTCCATGTTTTGTGAACATAATGTGGGACGTGAAAACACTCGCTTCTCCTGTAAGCCTCGTACACAAAGCATGAGCCTGATCCCCCACAGATCCCCCAGAGTTTTCATTGTGGCTGGCAATCCTATTGCAGCAGAAAGTTGCTACATATCCTGTAGTCCACAATGTATTGACTTCCTGTTGCTACAGAGATTTAAAAATGACAAATAACAGGGTCTGAGTCAGATAAAGCAGTCAGACCTCAGACCAGAGTACCAG
>NW_009188694.1:0-635 GCF_000690835.1 Fulmarus glacialis
TAAATAAATAAAATAAATCATATAAATCCAGCCATAAATCATGTGTTTCATTTTGTGTTAAGTTCTCTTTATTTTGGCCTGTGCATGATTCCCATTTGCATCGGAGGTTTCTACTGCAGAATTTCATGAAAAAGTTAATCTGCGAAAGCTAGATAATAAAAACTGGGGGCTTTTGGTCGTTGGTCAGGAGGGATGGGGCTGCCTGGGTGTGACCGACCGCAGCTGAGGCATTCAGTAATGGGGTGGAGGCTTTACTACTTCATCCTTCCTCGTTTTGGCAAGGACAGAAGAGGAATTAAACTGGAAGGCTGACAACCTGAATTCACATTTCCTGCACCGTTATTCCTGGTAGCTGCCGTGCTCTCTGCAATAGCCCCAAACAAAGGCTGTGTCATGTCTCTCCTGAAGTGATGACAATTAAACACGCTGATTTTTACGCAGCTATAATCAAACTTCGTTGCCATTGCTCAAAGAAAAGACGTTCACCTTCCTACCCAAGCTATACTTCTAAACTTTAGCAACGTGAGAAGCACTGGTCCGAGCGATGCTCCCGGGGTCAGGAGGGGATTTGGAGGCCGAGCGGCCGCAACCTGCCCCTGTGCTGCTGGGGCCAAGCTTCGGCTGCTGGCCAGGGG
>NW_009188694.1:651-3971 GCF_000690835.1 Fulmarus glacialis
TTTTGTAACTGTTACAGAAAGATCAAGAAGTGAAGACTGAATTACAGCTGGCAGAGCAGCCCCCACGGCGGGCTGAGAGGTCCCTTGCCACTTTATCCATAGAGGCATCCCCAGGTGCCAGAGGACCTTCCCGTATGTGTTTAAGAAGTGCTGCTGTGCCATTGCTGCAATCGCTAAACTCTGTGTCTGAAAAAGTACAAGTATTTCGCTGGAGAAGATCTGTTTCATTAAAAACTCCTTGGTGGACACTCGTAAAGGGGTGCTTAAAATATACATCTACCATCGACCTGTATCAGTGTCCTGTTCCTTACATCGGCAGCATACCCACTAGAAGAGTATTGGCCATCTCTTGGAAGATCTGTCCTAATTAATCCAATTGAGTACCTTAGTCTAAGTCCGGATAACACTATGTATTTAGTAGGGTTTAGTCTTGTGAATTCTTGATATCCTTAGCTCCTATGTAGCTTTAATATACTCAGCATTTTTCAGGATTAGGTCTTAAGGGCTTGATCCAAAAACATTTCAAATCAATAGGTGTTTTCCTTTGACTTCAGTGGGCTTTGGTTCATCCTCTAAATATGAGTCAATACTTTCTGATCCGAGTACAAAAAAATATTTTTAAATTGTATTTCCAAAACCCTTATTACTTACTTTACACTGCACAACTTCTTGAACTCTACGTAGATTTGAATAGGGAAATATTAACCAAAACATTATTAGTTGAAGTTTTAGCTTTTAAATTTGATAAAAAGTACCATTGGGTATTCTTTAATGTTATAGAAGAAGAATGATTAATTTAAGGTTCAGGTGCAAGACAAGGTCAGGAAAGAATTGTTACTGTATACAGTGAGCATTTCAAGATGAATTTGTAGTTTGAAGTATCATTTTATGATGCATTTTCTGTTTTGTTATCAGGGGAAGTATGATGGGTGACATACGAGTGATCACAGTGTTTTGGTGCAATGTTCTGTGATGGGCTTTTCATAAAAATTAGCTGACAATGTCATGAGTATACAAGTAAATTTATAGCTTTCATACTGGACTGCCATTCCCAGAGCTATTTCCAATCACTTGGGCTTTTTATTAAGTTTATTGTTCTTTTATTGTTCAGTGGAGTGTAAGCAGCGAGATTACAAATAAATGTAAGTTGCAGTGGGCATGAAGTCAAGCTTGCAGAATTAGGGAAGACGCAAGCGGAGGAGAGCAGAAATTAATTTGAATCATTGGTGATATGAGAGACCACGTCCTGACATCTCTTGTCAGATGCGCATACCGTACGCGGCGTCGGAGGCTGACATACCGCTCCTGCCAAAGTCACAGCAAAAAAGCCTGAAAACAAAGTGTCAGTTCTGCTTCCAACGTACTGACCCCGTTTTTTACTTTCTTGCTTATTTTTGTTGCCCGCTTCACTCTGCGCTGTCTTTCTTCTCCTTACTCCAGCACTCACTTGCAGCATAACAGGACCAGCAAGTGAAGGGCGATGAAGTTTCTCATTTTAGTGTCATTCTCATAATATCTCCAGCATGAAACCTTCAGCATTTATTTCCCTCTACTTTTTCTCCCCTCAAAGAGTGAATACTTTATCATTTTGGTTAATATCCTGACCAGCAGAGCAGAAAATCAGACTCATAGCTTTTAATGACACATTTTCAACTGCAAGTTAGTCAAAAAAAATCATTTTAATGTGGTTCTTCAATACTTATACAGACTTCTAGAAACATAATTAAAATTTGTGTTCCTTCTTTGTTATTACTGCTGTGGACTCCACTTAAACTGGGTGCTGTTTGTCTGGGCAATCAGACAATAGCTAGAATCCAAAAGCAAATCGATTTGCTGTGTGGCTTGTGCTATTACTTAAGTTATAAATAAAATGATTTTTCCCAGATGGCTCCCTGATGGCCCTGCACTCTTCCCGGTACCAGCTACAGCTTTTCATCCCTGCTGCAACTCCCTCGTGCATTCCCCCGGCCACTTGCACCTCCAGCCTTGCTCCGGCGCTGCGCTCCCTCGCTCAAGTCTTTCCCCAAACGGCCGAACGCTTCGGCGGGAGCGGAGCCGAGGAAGGTTGGGGGGAGGTTTATCGGGAGCCCAGGGTGGCTGTAGGACTCCTCTCGGGGCCAGCCCGTGCCACAGCATCTGCAAAAGCCGCTGTCCTGGCTTAGCTGCGGTGTTGCAGCTTTGGAGGGCTAGTATCCAACTCTAGTGAAATGGCATTTTGGTTGAGATCGGAAGGATGCCCAAGGTTTTACACCCCAGCGTTAGGGCAGTGCCGGGTGTTCCCCTTTCTCAGTGCCAGCCGAAGGTCCCCGTGCCGGGAGATGCCAGGCGGGGACCCCGCTGCCGGGTCTGCTGGTGCCGGCTCTTATCCCTGCCTGCGTTACTCTTATGAATAAACCTGTTGGAGCCGATGGGGCCACGCGCTAGTGAAGAATTAAGTGACGTTTCAGGTGACAAGTTGGTCTCCTAATTTATTTTCCTCGTGCAAACATTTTGAAACAGAAAGGCTAACTTTTCTCGAGGCTGTATATCTGCTTCATAGGCAAGTTTTCCTTCCAAAAATGTGGGCAGGGCACCATTGGAAACTATAAATATACATCTGAGAGCATGCTATGTACACTTACCCGTGCTTTGTTTTCATTTTGCCTTTTCAAGATGACTAAAATCGTTAATCTTACATGCTATGTTTTTGTATTTTTTTTTAGAAAACTGGGAAGATGTAACCTGTAATCACACAGCATTTGTAATAGAAGGAAAACAATTATGATGAAAACAAGTATATTGGAAAATTGTGGGACTAAAAATAAATATTTTTCCATGAACACAATAGAACTATATTGAGAATTACAGGCAAGAAAATCAATAAAAAGTAGTATGTAATAGCTATAGAGTTCAAACAAAGTGCATTCATTCCCTAGTCCCTAGGAGGACCCCTGATATATACGTGCAAAACTTAATGAAAATCAGACTTTGTTGTGTCATCAAAAATAGCAAAAGAGTTGGCTGCATTTTTCCCTACGTTTTGGCTAGTCATTGCTCCATAAATATAGCACCTATTTAAAGGACCAAGCCTTGTTCCTATTAAAGTCAGTTGCAAACCTCAGACAAGCTTTGGCACGGGTTTGGGGGCCCAAAGACTTGCTTTGAGCGCGGCGGGGTGCTCGGCGGGGAGCTGAGCGTGTCCCACACGGGGCCGCGGGTTTGCTCTGGGATCGCCCGGGCGGTCGGACGCGGCGGCAGCCCCTCGCCCCCGGATGACGTGATCCTGGGGTATAAAAATAATGGCTTTTTTTTTTTTTGTTTGTTGGCTTTTTTCCCTTGTC
>NW_009188694.1:4075-9550 GCF_000690835.1 Fulmarus glacialis
CATGGTCTGCTGTAATTCCACACAACGTTGGGCAATGCGCAGGTACTTACCTCCTGATTCGAGACGTTAGGGGAAAACGTGGTGCGTATTGCTGCGCAAAGCTCCTGGCATCTCCTGGGGCAGGACGGTCCCTCCTAGCGCTGCCTGCACAGCACCCACGGCCCCATCCATCCCACCCTGCATCGCGTGGGGCAGGCGGACGGGGACCGCGTCCCATCTCCACGGTTCTCCAGGTCCTTCACAAAGTCTGGCCTCCTCGAGCTCATTCAGAAACATGAAATTATCCGAAGTCAACATAAGACATGCAGAGTTTTACTAAATAGCTGCCATGGGACTTGCTGCAAAAATAGAGTAGTTCTATGCCTCAGTCATCCAGGAAATATTTGATTAATAAGATTCTAGTTGGAGAATAACTTTAACACCTCCTTTTTTTTTTTTTTTTGTATGATGTGATCACAGTATTTTGTAAGCATCCAGAACACTTCTTCATGTGGTTGTCTCACCTTCCCTCTTTCTATCTTCCCGTTGTCCCTGAATGACTCTCAACCTTATAATCTAACAGTTTTTAATAAAGTCAAATCATATATAATAGTGAGAACATTCGTAATTGATTCAGTTTAAGCAGCGAGACCGCAAACTGAGGCCGGTTGAAGACAATGAGAGCCTTTCTGTTTGTTTCCATGGGTTTCGTAAACTTTTGTTTGTGAAGGAGGCCCGTCAGGAGCAATGCAATTAGGAATCCGTCCATCTCAGCCTCTGCTTTGCTTCACTTAAAAAAAAATAAACATTTTTATTTTGCTCATTGAAAGAATACGGGAAAGGATGAGAATGGAGACATCCATTCTGGCTCCAAGCCAACCCAGTTTGGCTAAGAGGCAAGTTTCCTATAATTTAAAGATACGCTGCAAAAAAGAAAACCCATTGTTTTTCCAGCCTTTGCAACTTTAAAAAAAAAAAAAAAAAAAAAAAAAGAAAAAGGCAGCGAACTATAGCTTTTTAAATTAGTTTAAAAAATAATTCTTAGAACTTTCTTTCCCAGAAGATAGGCTGGCTCCTCGCTGCAGTTAGTCATTATGCACCCAGCCCTGATACAATGGCTGGCTCCAGGGCAGCAACCTTAAAATGCAGTTTTGCAACTCCTTCTCAGATGAGTAATCTTTACTTATGTCCCACTCACATGAGTAAGGGATACTTAAGTAAGAAATGGTTGAAGGGTCTGGCATGCTGACAGCAGCGGAGGAATGAATTGAGCAATGGCTTTTAAAACTGGCTGTCAGCATCTCTATAAACTTTGCATGAATTTCTTTCACAGAGGTTTTAGGCACAGCAGTGACCCTGGGCTTAGTAGGCAACTAGACAGTGCCTTTCATTTTGTTCAAATACTTTCCTCCAAAAAATAGCCAAATTAACTGTATCAACTTATTTTTTAAATTTACCGAGTTCGCAGAGGCAAAATACAAACAGGATTGTGGATCATGGGGTTGGTGAGGAGAAGGGCGCACCTTGCAAAATGCACCTAATATTTGAAAGCTTGGATTGATTATCAAGCTTCAAGATATCAGTTTAAACTTGCAAAGCTTATAGTCAGA
This sequence comes from Fulmarus glacialis, assembly GCF_000690835.1. NCBI lineage: Eukaryota > Metazoa > Chordata > Aves > Procellariiformes > Procellariidae > Fulmarus > Fulmarus glacialis. The sequence goes on from NW_009188694.1 coordinate 5,665, forward strand.
TTAGTGGGTCTTTTATGTTATGTTAGGTCTTCCTGAATGCACTTTTCAGCTTCTGATAATATTTATAAATAAACAGTATCTATATGTATTTTCACCTTTTTGGAGTCTTTTATGGGAATTAGTTAGTGAGGCTGAATCTCAGGAGACAGCTTTATTTTGTTAAATCTCTAACACATTTTGTTTCATGTTGAGTCTTTGGGAGCTCTAATACGTTTTGGGTGGGTAATGTTTCCATACATTACTACTCCATTCATAATCCATTACTTGGATAATTCCTCATTTGTGAGACCTGGAGAAATTATTGTATTCACAAGCATTTTTTGAATATTTATATAATGTCATAGCAGGGCTTAGGATATCAGTTGGCTGGCGACTAAGGCAAGATCCTCAGTTATTCTCATACTTAAGTGCCAGTTTGATTCCTAGGCAAAAATGTAAATTGCAACGTTGGAAGGCAAAGAATTACTGAACAAGGGGATTACCTTGTAAAGCAGTTATTTCAACAGCTGCTGCCCATAAGAGGGGATCTGAATTTTGCAGGAATGTAATTTTACTATACAGAACTATTTTACGAAGTTAAGAATATCAACACAATTAAAAAAACAAACATCCACCAATTTCTGTGTGCTGTGCAGAGCAGGAGATGTCCTCGTGGCAGTGAGAATGGTTGCAGCCTCTGAGCTGGAAGCTGCTCCCATACAGCGTAGGAGATAATAGTTTGGTGGTTTTAAGGAGAGCTCATGTTGAGCGGCAGTCTGGCCTCTTCAAAAAACGCAGGCTCGAGTGGTCCAGATATAACATTCCTGGAATTTCTCCTTGTGCTGTTCCCACTGCCGTTTCTGGCCGGTGAAGTTAATCTTTGCTCCTACTTAAAGGCTTTATTTTCTGGCACGAAAGGCTGCTCCCTTCCATCGCCCGAGGATACCCAAGTGTCACCGGCAGGTGAACGGCTCCTTGGGTGGATTCTGGGATTATTCCACAGGAAAGGCTAACGGCCGTAATTTTGCACTTGGCCATTTCCATCTGATAATATAAATGACGTTTACAGAGGTGAAGAAACACTATTCGTTTAACTTCTCAGAAGGGGAAGGTGTAGAACAGACCAGGTGAGTGGGTTGCCACAGATCACGCAGTGAACCAGACGCAGAATTCAGAATAAATATGTCTCCTGAATCCAATTTCCAGTTTCTAGGTAGTAGGTATTTTTTCCTGTCTCCTTCCTTTGTAGCAGGAGTTATATTGTGACAGTTACTAATGGATTGCAATCATCATGGTTCTTATAACAGCGCGCAGTATAACCATGCAATATAACAACAAGACTTCAGTAAATAATCCGTTTTGGCAAGCTGACATTCAGGAGAAGCTTATTATATGTAAATAACATTTGATTTAGTTCTGAATGGCTTTCAGAGACTCCTCCTGGTTCTGGGACCTGTTGCATAGGAAGGTAATATTGAAGGGGGAGAGAGAGTTGGAACTGCCCACTCTGTGGCACAAATACACAGCTGAAACATAACAGAAATGGCAGCGTGGGATTTGAAAATACCACAAAGGGAATATGTTTTTCCCTCTCTAAATTGTGCTCAGTTCACAGGTAAAAGACATCTCCCCATACAGCTAGGAAAGAGTAAATAATCCCTTGGAGCAATTGAAGATTGCATTGGACAGACACAGAGTTGTCCATGGCCTTATCCCCAAAAGACAGGTACCATCCTACGTAGGTATGCCCTGCGGTGGTCCTGTATCTTAAACCAAGGATCAAAATTCTCCGGCATCCAAATGGAAACGCGGGGTGAAGGTTGTGGGTGGTCAGGACGTTGGAGTCCACACACCCAGCAATGAAGGACGCACATTCGCATGTGTTTGGGAAGCCTGAGGAGGATCTAGAGTTTATCTGTGGTAGTTAAATCTAATAAGAAGTACTCTGTATAAAGGCTTTTGCAAACACTAGTGGGTATTAGTCTTATGTTGAGAAAATATTGAAAATTATTTAAATTACAATGTAGATATTTACTTTTCCTGGAACGAAATCACACTGTCCTTGCCTAAACAAAGCCTCCACGCCTTCAGCGGCACTTCCATTTGCCTGGTCTGCCGAATAGTGCTAAAGCCAGAGTCCTCAGAGTCCTTGACCATCTGCTTAACTTTAGGCACAGGCTTACTAACCCTGCTTAAAAGTAGCCGATTTACTTAATTGGCTTGCAAGGGGATGTCCTGAATGCCTGTTCTGGTGCTCACTCAAAGTTAATGGTGTAAATCCATTGTTTTTGAAGGAGCGTGACCTGGGTTCTTTGGTTCTTACTAAAGAGACATGCAAGTTGTTGCAGGGTAAGTTTTTTTTCTGTGGGTCTTGAATTTAAGCAGAACTGTTTTTATGGGAAGTGTGATGTTGCTTGTATCGATTTGGCAACTGGGGAGACGGTGTTAGTGGGTGACCTTGAAAAATGTGATAAGTGGCAAGGGTGCTGAAAGGTTGAGGCACAAATGGGATGGCTAAAAGCATATTTATTTCTAGCCTGTGATGATAGAGAGGGGTGAAGTTCATGGATCTCTTCTCCATAAGAAGAAGCTCCTCAGTAGCCATGGAGTACTTTCCACCACATTCTTCTCAGCTTTGCAGAGAAAATATTCACAGCTATAATAGGGTTATGTGAAACCTGACAACAGGGAACCTGGAAACCTTAAAAAAAAAAAAGAAGGGGAAATTTTAAACCTGAGACCCATATGCTGCTCTGGTTTGTGTTGAAAATGATACAGAAAGAGATTAAAAATAGCAAAAAAAATTGCATGAGTAAAATTGTAAACATTATTTTACTATGCGTATAGCAGATGCATGTGAATGTAGTATGTAGCAGCAGAGTAAGGAAATTACCAAACATTTCCCAACCCCGTTCTGTCTGAGATGGAGCAAACATACCCCCCCGGGGGGCAGATGGTTCCTGTACTACTTAGGCATCCATATAAATATTTCTGTTTGCCAGAATGAAGCGGAGATTTTGACTGTTAATGATTTATTATTCTCAGCACAGTGATAATTTAGTGGTTTTCCTAGTAAATTAGCCTGAACTCTTCAAAGAAAACTGTGAGGGCCAGTCCCTAACCCTGCAAACGATCCAGTTTGCTTGTGCAAAGGAGCACGGCTTGGCCAGCTACTCCGGCTAATTGGGAATTAGCAGAAAAATAGAAAACATGCATAAAAAAGGAGTTTATAAAATGTTATTGATGTCACAATTCCGTATTGCAAGAAACACACCAAGGTGCATAGGAGCTGGCAGGGAATGATTTTACGGCTCTGTGACATTAGTGCGGCAGTGATGAGATGTCATCTCCTGGTGGATCCCGGCCAGCAGAAGGAAACGGGAAATCAGGGGACTCTGAGATAGACGCTGCAGGAAAAAAATAGGCTCGACAAGTCTTCTTGCTGAAGCATTTAAATAAAACTGTTCTTAGAGATTCTGATGTGACAGCCCCGTGCTGAAAAGGAAGAAATCCTCCACCTCATGCTGGCTACAAAATGTACTGGAGGCTCTACCTAATTCTGGGAAATGTTAAGGCAGATAATCAGAAAAATGGGAACAGAAAGTGTCATTCTTTGAGATTCCCCCAGTTCTAAGAAAAACGTGAAACCTCTGATGTTCAAAAGAATCAGAGAGAGTTCTGCAAGCAGGTCATTTATTGCTCTGACTGCTTAAAATAACAGCAAAAAAGGAAAGCAGCTGTCATGTATAAGATTTCTGAAATATTATGAGTGGCCTGGACACCACATGTCAATATTCCTTATTTTTCCAGGAGGATATTTACTGTGTTTCCTCATGATTCCTCCAGAAATCAATTGTCTTTCCAAATTATTCCCAAAGCAAATAAAAGTTGTGCTCTTATTAGTCTT
>NW_009188694.1:9566-19699 GCF_000690835.1 Fulmarus glacialis
GTATGTACTGCTTTGAGCATTTACATTTGCTAGCACCTGGGGTAGCCCAATGCAAAGCTTTGGATGAAGTTTAAAATAAAACCAAGTGATGCATATAATTAAAGAAGTGGTTGATAGAGGCCCCCCTCCCTGACCCATCAAACTAGCTGCTTTGTAATCATGAGATTTAAAAAAAAAAAAAAAAACAACAAACACATAAACTTGGATTCTTTATATTTGCCTTATGGGCTGCAAGGCTGCTTTGGGGTTGTAATTTTTCTCTATGGTTGTGGAAATTAGATAGTACTTGTTGTTCAAGTGGCATTTGAGTCTCAAGGAATCAGCTGGTTCGGAGTTAAACTTCACAAAGATACACGAGATTTTTTGGCACAATACTAGACACCAAGTATTGTAGCATTATTTCATGTTTCCCTCAATGGGAAAGTCCCAAATACATCCTGTTTTTAAGTTGTATGTTAGAGGAATAATAGGCTTCTGGAGACAGATTAATTTATAAAGCAAAGAACTAAAATTCCTCCTTCAAAGATGTGACACTCAACTTGAAGTCCTCACAATAAGCTCACATTGTTGCAGGCACAATTGGTACTCTCTGCTTTGTTTATCTCTAGGACTTGCATTAATTAGTACTTATAAATGCTTTTGAAGCATCTCATTCATGGAAGGCATTGAGTTCCTACTGAGTGCAATGAGGCCATCTCTTAAAGCTTACCCCCTTAAAGCAGAATATACTGGAGGTTTAACCTTCTTGGATACATTGCTTTAATTTTGTCACTACCATCAACTTCTTTTGGAAAAAAAATAAATGGTGGGTGAGTAAATAAAACTTCACAATTAAGCCACATAAATAATTAAAGAGCTTTAGCATTTTCTTTTTGGTATTCATGCCTCTTGGAACTAAAATATCTGGAGCCACCAAAGCTGTTTGAGGAATTGCTGCATTTCCACATAGCGAGGAGGAGGCAGTCACTTTTCGGTTGCTGTCATCTGTAGCTCCTTTGTCCCTTTACTCTTTGAAGCGCAATTCAGTTTATTTTTCCTTATCTGTAAGTTCAGACTGAGATGTGTTCGTTCACACCTGAAGGGATTTCAGTTTAAAGACTGTGGCCACGCAGATGAAATACATGCATTAGGACATATTTACCGTCCCAGTATACTCCCAAGGTTGGTGCACGTTATTTACAGGGTTTGCAATAGGGGCTGTATTTAATGTGCTCAAAAGACAGTCTTGTCTGAACTCTGAGTTATTTCAACTTTTGAAATAATTAATCTTTTACTGAAGTTTAACATAATTAATGCCTTTTTTTTTCAGGGGTTGCATGATGTGGAGGTGGTTCTCTGTCTGGTCGATTTACCCCAGGAGAGCGTTGTCTGAATGCACACCTGGGATGTGGTGTCTGCCTCTGCTCGGTGGCAGGAGCCAGAAGTTGCCCAGTGCCTTCTGCTCAGTTTATTTGGTGGTCCTTAAAACACTGACGGCTCTTCGCCTTTGGCGTGTTGAACACTACGGACATGGTTTGGTCTGTCCCTGGCAGGTATTTCTAGGTCTGAGAAGATAATTTGTGGCAGGGACCTGCTTGCAGGCTCTGTTCCCATTCGGACTGGGCAGGGTCTGTGCCGACACCGTGACGTTCGGTGCGGGAGGGGAAGGGTTTGGGGCCCGGGGATGCTCCTTGGGATGGCTGAGATTGCCCGGGCGTGGTGGCGGTGCCCCATGGAGGAGTGTGCTGGATTTTCACACCTCGATGTGACAAGTCTCTGGGAGCCGGGTCTAGCTCTGCAGTTAGGAGGTTGGATGGGATGACCTTGAGAGCTCCTGCCAGCCTCAGTTATCCAGCGACCCACCTCACCTTTGATCTCTTGGATTGCTCCTGCAATAAAATATTTCCCCTTCTAACACCCACTGAAGCCTCCGAGCTGTGGTTCCTGGGAGGTTGGAGGTGGATCGCTGGATCTGGCTCTCATGTGGAAAGGGGATAGTCACACAGAGCTGAAATAGCCATTTCATCTGGTTTTTCCTCCTTCCTTTCTGATTCTTTTGCAAAGTTTAAATCTGAGGAAGATGCAGCAGACAGAGAAGCAGCCCTTTCTCGAGCAGCCGTTAGTCCCTCAGGTGTCAGAGCACACGGCGGGCTTTGGCGCAGGACCCGTAACCTCCTGGCTTGTCCGTGTAACGCCGGCGATGACGAGGACCTGTATGTTCAGAAATAAAGACGGTCCTTGGAGAGGGGCAGAGGGTGGGGAGGCTGTCCGGGTCCGGGCTGCTGGTGGCGGGTCCCTGCCGTCCCCAGGTGACACTTGCTGGCACAGGTCCTGCAACCCCCCGGCCAGGCGCTGCCGGGATGCCGGGATTGATCTGTTTACCTTTTCCTTCAGAGTTTGCCTTGTCTTAAGGGACGAGGAGTTAAAACTTCTTCCCTCAGTGTTAACGTTCAAAGCTGGATGATAGGTGCTTTTAAACCAGAGGGATGGGCGAATGAGAAGAGAACTAAAGAAAAGTGCTGACTTTATTCTCCACCTGGGGAGTCCTAGGCGGTGAAGGGTAGCATCTCCCTGCTACGGCACCGCAGCAAATTTCAGGAGGAAAATGGTTATTTCTTCTCTCAGGCCCAGCCATCTGTCACAGTTATTGAGACACACTCCTGCTCCACTAACTCTTGCAAAACTCTCACTGAAGTTATGAAAGCAGAGGCGTCTTAAAGCTAAACCTGCTTGCCTTGTGCTTGCAGAAAGCAGGGGGGCAGACGTGAAAACCGAAGCTTTTGAAATGGAGATGATACATTTTCTTTGCTTTTTTGCAGTTAAGTCAGGACGCACAAAGATGAGAACAGAATGTCACTTAAGCAAATGAGAAGGAAAAAAAGAAATAGTCGAGGACTATAGACCATAACGTGGGCCAGCTTCTCCGGGGCGGGGACCCTCCTCCGGTGGGTGAAGTGGAGGATGGTGAGAGTTGGTTGCAATGTACCCTGCCCCATGGCAGGGATGTGAACCAAGAAGTGGTGATTGGCATTTTATGATATGGAAAATTGGTTACCACTAAAAGGCAAATTAGACTTTCATGTGGCTTTTGTTATTTACGAGTGAGTGTGCTGTATGTTATTGTGTTAGTTCAAAGCCGACTGGAAGTAGCGCAGTTCTGTTCTGGAGTCAACCCAGGAATTAATCTGCTTGTCTGAATGCAAAACCTACCTTGTCTGGTCTCACGTGTTTTATTTACTGCTCCATCTTTTTGGAGCTCTTTGTCAATAGATTTACAAATACTGTCCGTTAGTGAGGAATTCTTAGGAAGAATTTTTTATATGGGATGTTTTCAGTTATCCTTCTACCTACTACTTAATGTGCAATGTTTATTTATTGTTGTGTTGTATGATTGCAATAAACAATTGTAGCTGTCAGTTTCTTCTGATTAAATACCGTATTTGTTAAATAAATAAAATGATAGTAATGAACTGGGCCATTCTTTGCATGTAATGTATGACTTTCATATTTCTGACACTTTGGAAGATATATGAAATGCTGATATGCAAGAGAAGGCTTGTAAATCAAAGGGAGCTGGAAAAGATTCGGATCTGCTTTCTAGGAGAGGGTCATCTTTGCCATTATAAACTCTGAGGGTACTTTTGACTTCTCTCTGGGCCAAGACGTACTGGTTTGAATAGGAAGCCGGACCCAGAGGACATTCATTAACAGCTCGTGAAGGAAGGATTTTAAGACACATGAGCCCTCTCAGGATATGCAGAAAGATTTGTGCGCACAATTAATGGGTCAAGGTGCTGGGTCAGGATTGCATGTGGTGTCTCCATCCATGTTTCTGATGATCAGCACCCCAGGTTGGCTTTGCTGTAATGATTAGTTATTGGTCCCAGCAGAGCCACAATTGAGGTGCGGTGATTTTTTCCACCTCAGATCCGAATATTGATAATGCTGAGGCACAACTGGCAGATACTGTCATGTGTGCTTTTTAATTAAACAATTGATTTTATTTTTTAATTAAGCCGTGTTATTTGGGCTCTTAGGTTGCGTGGTTAATGCTGCAGATTTCTCCGCTGGTGGAAGTGAGGTGTTAAGTTGGGTTGCTGGAGGTGTTTCGGCAGCAAGGCATTTCCAAGAGCTTCCGCGCAGCAGAGCTCAGCAATTCCCACCGATTCAGTAATTCATGTGCAAGGTACTCTCACACCTCCTCTTCATTTTATTCTCAGTATTCCGCAGAGCAACCTTATCTCCACCTATCAATTATTGTCGTATTAATTTATATCACTCTGTATATCTCTCTTACTTACTTTAAAATATGTCAATGTCCCTGAGTCGGTTTCTGCAAAATGAGACCAGAACTGAACATTGCGGGTTTATTTATGTGCTAATGCCACAGCAGAGTTTTTTTTTGAGAGGGCTTAAGTAATGAACAAAAATAAGATTTAAAAAAGTTGTCAGAAGAGTACCCAGAGATACTGTGCAAACAGGAAGCGTTTTGATTATGTTCGCTGGTGCAAAATTAGTAAAGAGTTTGAAATCGTCTTGTGCTTACAGATTCCATTGTTTTCAAAGAATAATTCCATCTATTTTAACATTTTCAAGTATAATTCCATTGGTAATAGCTCTTCCTTTGATTGTGAACTACGCTAATTGAAAGGTGTGGTGCAGTGTCTGTTTTGGCAGTTATGCTTATATCTTTTGTTTAAAAACTCAAAGTGTTGGCTTTCCTGTCCAGCCTTCCTTAGTATTTTCTGTTTTGGTGATGTGATGACAGACTTACAGTGTGTTTCCTTGTGTGTATGGTAACAGATGTTTATGTGAATAACAGACTTTTTTATGAAGGCACACACTTTATAGCCAAATACTAATTAAAAATAATTGCATGTAAGCATTTTTGTTTATTCCCTGTTGTGCATCTTTAATCATTTGAAATCACCTGCAGTTGAAAACTGAGGCAAAGATTTGATACTGCAATTATAAGAGGCCATCTGACTCTATATTAGAAAGGAACAGCAACATATTTGAAGAGGAAATTATTACAAAAAGTACGTGAATGCCTGCCCTCTCTGAATTTGCTTTTATACAGGATGAAAATACCAATGCATTATTTTGTTAAACTAATAGGAGTTTAAGGTATCTTATCTACCAAAACAATCGGTTCTTGACTGACATCCTGTTCAGGACATATTCTGTGCACTAATAAGCTCATTACAAATATATTTTAATTAGACGTGTAACAGATGGTTCAGAGTAAATACGGGCAGTAGTACTTTTTAAAGAATAGAAAAAACACAGGTTCTTTTTAAGGACTCAGCATCTCAGTTTGGATTTTATCATTAGCTGATTGAGTTAAGCAAAGTGAGAATTACCATCAAAGGCACTTGAAATCATGAAAGAAGTAAAAACTAAACAAAACAAAACAAAAAAAACCCACCAAAGCCAGAGTTAGCAGAACTGTGTATGTTCAATAAAGACTAATCGATATTGAAACGGAAGGGACATTTTCTCATGGTTCGACAATACTTTAATCTTTACACATAAGCAAGGTAGAGTTTTATTTCGGATCCTGCCTGTCGCTGACTTGCAGCACCCGGGCGAAAGGCCACGAGAATTCAGTATGCTCCCTGCGCTTTTGGTAGGTTTGGACCATATCCATAGAATAAAGAAAAAATGGGACCTTGCTTTGCTCGGTCGTCAGAGCAGAGCACACCACCTGGGATCCCTCTTCCCGAGGAGGGCAAGCCCATGCTTCTTGGGCAGCCTGAAGCGGCTGCGGTCACTGGCAGCTCCGTCCACGGTTGTGTTTCACGATGTGTTTTCCTGGCTGGGATGGAGGCGGGAATCGCTACCTAACCTGCTGCAAGCTTTAGCTTTCCTATGAGTGACATACGATGTTCACAAATAATACAGCAGGTCCTGTTAATAACGTATAAATCCATAGGTGAAGTCAAGGAGGTGAATCATCAGGACGTTTAGGTGATGGTTCTGGTTCAGCATGTTTAATTTATTGGTTTCACAGAGGAGTGAATGGGAACAGTTGATCAAGCCCATCGTTTGAAGGTTCCCAGCGAAAGGAATCACTCTGCACCTTTGTTCTCATGGGGAGAACAGGTTGGTGAGAGGTGGAAACGGAGTAATTTGGATAAGGTTCATTGTCATCCCTTCTTGACTTTGGCTTTTACTTGGTGAAGACCTCATGAAACAGGGTTTGGTTTGTGGTTTTTTTCTTTTTTTTTGTGAACAGGAAACAAATCCAGGTATTATGCAGCTTGCTGTATTAGTTTTCACTATTGAATTAAAGACGCGAATCAGAGGGTGACATCTCTTAAGCATATTTTCCTCCTCTGGTACCCCAGTGCTGAGCCTCTTCTTGGAAATGCAGATCCCAGACCAAAACGAGACACAAGGATCAGAAAACAAGGGATGGGCAAAAGGTACAGCGACATTGTCCCACCCTTAGGGCTAGATCTGCTGGGAAGTAGCTCCCATATATCTGTACACCATAATAGAGACATAAGATTATCGTGTCCATAACGTGCAAATGTTAGGGTTTAACATGTATGTTTAGAGCCCCTTTTAGTAAGCCCACATGCCTGGTAGAGGAACCATATCTCCGAACGGATGCGAAGCTCCCTGGAAAAGCAGAAGTATTAGCAAAGAGGCTGGCTTTGGTGGGAAGGTGGACATTTGGGCGCAAGTGGGGCTGTCCTCTGTGGAGGTGGACTGGCTGACACAGCCACCTGGGCTGGAGGAGGAGACCTGGCTGTGCCGTGACTCCGCGGTTCCTCGTCCAACGTGTGCCACCTCCCAAACCAGCAGCTGCAGCTGCTCGCCAGGCGTGTGCCTGTCATTTAATCAACTCGTATCCAGTGGACTATCAAATGCTATTGTTCCTTTTACCTTCTGGAACCTAATATCTTAGGGTAAACATGGCTCGAAGGAGGATCCAGCAGAAAAATTATATGATATTTGACCTTTTTGTAACATAACATTTCTGGAAAATATTATCACACATGAGATTTCATGTAATAATATTGGGATTAATTATGTGATAGATGTAGCACAATGTAAGCATTTTTCGCATTGTGCTAGTGCAGGTAGAATAAAGTTGTCTGTAATTCAGGCTGCAGAATAACTGTGATCCTCTTTTGGTTTTGCAGAAAGATTCCAGTTTTAGAAGAGCACTACCAGCTAAGTAAGTACACACTTAGCAAAAAGGGTACCATCATAATCAGGCTCCTTTCTGGGTCTGGAACTGCAGCACTATATAGATCACGTGTTAAAATCACTAATAGTGAATAGCCAACTGGTTGTGGTTCTAAACTCACTAGCTTTACTGCAGTGCTACCATGTCCACTTCCAAAACCTATTCCCTGCTTTCACCACTTTAAGTAAGAGCACATCAAGCTCCCTGCGAGAAGCATTATGGATGTCACTTAAGGTAAATGAGCAATTGTAAATTAAAGTCAACAGAGTTAGGCTATTTTTTTTTTTTACCGCTTGAACAGCTACTGAAAAATAAAGCTACTAGGAGAGATGGTTTTATCTGGTGACCAACAATTACTGACTATCAGAATCTTATGAAGATTGCAATTTATAGGAACATAAATGGTGAGATCTATTTTTAGAATGAAAATAGATCTCATCATATTATCAAATTTTTAAAAATATTTTTAATGAAAATAGATCTCATCCTATTATCAAAACCAGGTTTATCAGCAAAATACACTGTCAGGGGGCTGTTTGGATGAACTGCCCCTGCCATACACCTATTTGTGTAGTTTAGGACTGGGCAACAGCTTTTTCTAGCACCAGTTGGATCTGAGTGACTAATCCTGACCTCTGCGTCTTTGTTAAAGTTAGGGGTAAGCGTTGTTTCCAAGCTTCGAGCGCCAGCTTTGGCTTTGTGTCAGGTCTGCTCTTGGGGGAGCCACCCCGGTGTCTGCAGGTCACCGAAGGCTCTGGGGAGGCCAGAGGTGGCTTGTGGCAGCACCGGAGGGGGGGACAGGGGGCAAAGAGGAGGGAACCTGACAAAGTTTCAGATAAAAAAGGTAAATGGAAATAATGGGGAGGCTGCTGTTGCAGAAGTAGCTTTATTGGTATTTGGGAGTTAGATGGAAGTTTTGGTGTATCTGGTGTATTTTGTAATTAGCAGGAGCTGACGCGTGTAACTCTTAGCAAAACACAGTACAGCTGGAAAGCTTAATAAAAGAAGATTTGACTTTACGGTAACTAAAATCCTGAGGACTTGACAGCATCCCTGTAAAGATTAATTGCAAGCAAAGCCTATGTTTTTAACAGTTGTGATTTACACCTTCCTACTTTTGAAAACCAGCAAGTGTTTCCCCAGGCAGGCCGGGGCTTACAGCCTTCTCCGCGCCATGAACACGATTTGGCCGCCCTTTCCGGACTGCGAGGATTTCAGGTGTGCAGCTGAAATTGGAAAAAGCATACACACCGGCTCTGTGAGCTGGCTCAATATTTGCTCCATGCTTTTAACGCTGTCTTGTTACCTTTTATGCTGCATACTGGTACATTAGTAAAGCAGATATCTACCTCCTTCCCCTCCGAGTGCCATATGCACATGAAGAGATCCTGGAGAAACTTCAAGCGTATTTTTTTTCCCTGTTTGTCGCACTTTCAGAAAGAACAGAATACTCTGAAATTAAAAGATGACCTCAGAAGGGAGCAAAATTAGAATAATAGGTGCCAGGAATGTGCCTTCAGTCCTCTGAAAGAATGCTGTATCGTAATTATTTCACATCTGTTTTATATTCCATTTGAAAACACAGGTGCTCAACCCCAGTGAAAATTATAAATAAAAATTCAGTATTAAGTTTGAAAGATGATAGAATACACGGGGGAGAAGAGAAAGTAATCAGAGCCCAGGGAGGGACTACGCTCAAGAAAGGATTAGGAGGCGCGATCCTTTCGCAAAGGCAATGCTTGCTACAGGGGAGGGAAACGGGGGGGTCCTGCACCGTGCTGGGCGCAAGCTGAAGGTGGTGTAGGTGCCTGAATGCACCCAGTAATTTCTTCCAAGAGCTCTCCATTCAAGGCTAGGTAATAACATAATTCGCTATCTATCACAGTGTGAGATGTGCAGATGGGAGGTGCGACATAAATTATTATTTGGAGCTACAGCATTTTACTCAAATTTTACCTGCATTTTATTGATAAAGGTGGTGAAGGTACAATTTGAAGGAAGATGTACTTTGTAGCGCTTGCATCTCTCAAGAAGACAGTATTGACAACATTTTCAAAGACCTTTGGAAAAAAAATGTTGAAACTACGTGGTCTAATATCTGTTCCTTGCCTAGATCACATCTTATAAATTCTGCATCTTTCTACAGTTACATCACATATTACATTATTTATTTTGCAATACAGCAAACAAGGTCATGGATAAATGCTTGAAAAATTACTTTTTGCAAGTATCCACATTAAAAAGAGACTGTTATTTAAGTGCTTCAAGAGTAATATAATGAAAATGTCCAACACAGAAATATTCAAAGGATTTTCTAATTTATTTAACTGTGTTTGAACAGGCCTTTGAACTTCTTAACCATCCAGAACGTGTTTTTCTGCTTTATTTTTGTATCTTGAGGGAATAAATGCCCTTTGAAGGAAAGCTGAACTCTTCTCCAGTTAAGCACGTGGATTGGTTGCAGCTTGTGAAAAAGTTCACTTCAGATAATATTTTAAGTGAAGTAGTTGTGACACCAGAAGTACAGGAGTGGCACCAGATATTGTTAACTCGTTTCTATAGCATGAATTTTCAATGACTTTTTTATCTTGGGATGAAAAATACCTCTCCTGTCCTGAGTGACCACCATAACAGAGGGAGCCCAAAGGAATGGACTAAATGAACTCGATGGACATTTATGGACATTTTACAGACATTTCACAGGGGTGGTCCATAGACTGAGGGACTGATACCTGTGTATTGTATCACAGGATGGGAAGGGAGGTGGTGGTTAATGAGGATGTGTTGGATAGTGTGGGACCTGAGCATGACATAGATGGTATGGAACAAGGGGTGGACAACGTGCTGGTTTTGGCTGGGGTAGAGTTAATTTTCTTCGTAGTAGCTGGTATGGGGCTGTGTTTTGGATTTGTGCTGAAAACAGTGTTGATAACCCAGGGATGTTTTCATTCCT
>NW_009188694.1:20481-20886 GCF_000690835.1 Fulmarus glacialis
TTCTCTCCCCCATCCCACCAGGGGGGAGTGAGCGAGCGGCTGTGTGGGGCTTAGTTGCCAGCTGGGGTTAAACCACAACAGTGGTGCTGTGGAATATGTTTTTATTCTAATAGAAATAAAATTTTAAATAGAATTACATTTCTGGTGAATAACTGTTGGATGCAAGATTGAGGATTAAATCATTTGCTTTTACTGTCTTACATTAAAAAGTACTAGAAACAGATTTAATTGTTTTTACAGTAAACATTTAATCTTTATTCGTGAAGTAATTATTTATACTTGACGGATGAACAGTAGTGCTCCAAAGCATGGCATGCGGATCTGTTTGGCAATCACAGAAGGAAAAGACATTTCACGTCATCCATCCGATAGCTCTGCTGGGGCTGGCTGGAGGGGCGCTTCCAC
>NW_009188694.1:20925-42937 GCF_000690835.1 Fulmarus glacialis
TTATTTCTACTTTATTTTTTGCAGTTATAATTTCATTAAACTGATGTCAGGAAATAACTGCAGCTTTAATTATTCGCTTCTTTTGATTAACTATCTTAAAATAAACATTATGCTATTCTTTCCATTCCTTCCCTTTTTTTCATTACTTATCTAACTTGCGCTGTTCATTAATCTTGGGGTTTTTCCATGACACCCTAATGGCTCCTACTGCCCAGCAATCATTATCTCAGTGCCACTTGTCACCGGCTTTTCTATCCATCAGCCCCACTCATCTGTCAGGGCTGCGGGTCTGCGACGGCACCATCCGGCGAGCGCCGGGGCCCCCCTCCGCCTGCCCCTGGCCAGCTGCAGTAAAAATTCCCCAAATCCTCAATTTCTCATCCTTGGGTGCTAACCTGCTGTTTGTTCTCCTCTTCCCTTACATTGTCGCACCCTGCCGCAGGATACTGACAGCAGGGATCAGGCCAGACCCATAAAGTTAAGGTTTGAGGGGACATAAACGCAGATTACAGCCCGGCGAGACCAGGTGACGAACAGGCACTGAGCCACCTTTGCTGGTGGTTCGCTTCTGCCCCCTGCTCTGGGTAAGACTTACTTTTGCTGTAATCTTACAGTTCTTGTGCACCTCAGATACTCAAAAAAATGGAAAGCTGGGCACTGAATTCCGTGTGACACGCATAAATGTATGTTAATATATATATAAACACAGTCATTTTTTTCTGATTCCTTCAGACACTACCAGCTCACGTTTCCAAAGTGGTCTCCTAGCCCAGGAAGGCTAGAAGCCTTTTCCGAAAGTGGAAGCTGAAACCCTGAATTAATACCATTCCCAAAAACTCAGACTCCAATTAAAAATATCAAATATTATGAAATCTGGTTATAAGCCCACGAGCAGCCCCGGGCAGAAAGACGAGACTGTGCTTCAGTTTGCAAGATCTCCTCGTTTGCCCTTTGCCTTCTGCCCTCTCCAGAGCCAGCGAGATGCAAGATGCTGGTGTTTATTCTGCCTTAGACCTCGCTACGAGCTCCACAATTTATTCAGGAAATCTCACAGCTTTACAATGAAGAAACCTCGTTGCCTTGCAGAGGAACTTTCAAGCTGTCTAAAGGGAAACTTCATTCTCACGCCCAGAGAAAGTGTCAACAAAGTCTGCGGGTACTTTGGATGGAGGACCAAGGGAAATTCAACCTGCTCCTTGACCACCCTGTTCAATTCCATCACGAAACCCGTTTTCGTCTTGTCTCGTGCTTCTTCACACTCCCATTGAACACCCTATTAACAATTTGTGTAAGTCTCTTGCTCGGAATATTACTGCTCCACCAGACTGTTGACTCCAATTTCATAAATGTGTAAGAAGTGAGCAAATTAAGTAGTATGAACTATGACAGTCCTCTGACACTGACAGTGTAGTGTACTGGCCCACACATGCTGTACAGCATAATGATTACATTACAATCTTGTGATATTATTCAAAATGACTTCAGATAAATGAATGATAAACTAGGGGTTATGCTTCCTTTATTACAGGGCTGATAAGGTAGCTAATCAGTGTCCAAGTATATGTCATTACATAAATTATGAACCAGGGTTTGATGTGTATTCCCAAAGAGCCAGAGCCCGAGTGTCATCTGGTATAAGTCTGCAGCCTGAAAAATGAATTCTGAAAACAACAGTCGTTTTTGTTCTAACTGTATTAATAAATTACTAATAAATAACCTTAAAAGGTTGCGAGAGAGTCTTTTAATCTATTAGCAGAATTTCATACTAACTAATCCTACATTTTCTTTCATATTGAAGATTAACTTTCCATGCAAGGATTTGAGCCTCCATGCCACCTCTAAAGGAATGAACTTTTGACAGCTCTGAAAAGAATAAACAAAGCATACAGATTGCTCTTCTCCTGCCCAGAATAAACTCGTTGCAATGTGGAAAGCCTAATGGCAGGGCCGAAGCTGCTCCTCGTTCAGCCCACTGCTGTCGAGCCTCTCAGCAAACCACCGGCTGGTTTTGGCAGCCGGTGCACGCGGGCACTGCCCATCACTGTCTTCTTCTCTTCTTTTCCTGAGAAACAGAAAGCAATAGAAAGGTGAATCCAGCGGTAACCTTCCCCCGCAGACTGATGCATCCTCTTGTTTACACCTAAATATCACTTAGGTGAAATGACCCAGCAAGAACCTTGCTGACTGCAACGTTTTACCAAAATCTCTCTGCTCAGACATGATATTTTCAGCGAAGAGCAAATGAGCTGCCTCTCTAGTGCTCCACATATTATTTACGTGGAGTAAGAGGTCTTGAGCTGGTCTGCTCCCTAGGTAGTCAAAGCATTAAAAATAGATATTATTTTAAAAGTAATAATATATGCCTGGTTTAGATGTTTTGATTATATACTTTCCTGAAAAAAACCAAAATCCTGTGAATCAAGCACAATGTAGGCTTTTCCAACAAATTTTAAAATATGAAGAGGCCTTTTTTTTTTCCCACAGTGAAAACTGTTTAGGCGAGGGGGAGAAAATTTCTTGTTTATAGGATTGCCACTTTCTGTCAAAGGCACCTTTTGAAGGTCTTTGGCCAGCTCTGTTGGCGATTGCATGCCCACACACTTCAGAAATGTTGGGAGTCGGGGGACCAACATTTGGCTTCGGTTACACGTACGCAAATCCAGTACCCTCAAGTCTATATGTCTGACAAGACTTCAAGGTTGAGTTCATCTTAACTGCAACGGAACTGAGCACATTTGAGTGAAGATTGACTTATAGAGCACTCGGATTTACGGATACTACCAGTAATGTTTACATAGTTCTCTCGGTGTTTCAACTGTAATCCTATTGCTATCAGAATTCAGTTTAAACCTTATTTTTCATTTAGTTGCTGAAATATAGTTGGAGAGTCACTTGTGACTTGTATAAGCATAAGAGAAAGAAACGGGGCTTTTCCTTTTGTTGTTGCCAAGGTGTATGCTCTCTACGTAAATTATAGCTACTCCTGTAGTGGCTACAGGGATGGGTAAGACGTATGATGAAGATGTGGGAATAACCTAATTATATAATTTGCTTTGACATTTGCTTGTCCGATATGCCTGGGCTGCGTTAGCAGAAGGGAGGTTGGTCGTGACCACCTTAGTCTTGGAGACCAGCCCCAGTGGCTGCTGCAGCAGCTGGAACTAGGAATATTAGACCTGCCATTTGTGACCATCCCCTTGCTTCACTATGCTCCAACTGCTGCCATCTCTGAATTTTCCTGGCATGCCTGTAGCCCACCTCTTCTGGGGAAGGACCTGCACGAGAAGCTGTACCTCTGCTTCTGCCCACTTTCTGTTGGCGAGGGATTCTAGCGTAGCAGAGGAGATGCCACTGTCTATGCCCACTCTCAGACCAATAGGTGCCAATTATGAGCATCAACTGCTTTAGTGGCAGTTGGAGAAGCTGTCCCAATATTGGCAGCTGGGACTAATGCAATAATAGAAGGAGTTTTCTAAGAACTGCTAAAAGCATCCTTTAACGAATAAGGACAATGTTATAGTGAACACAGGAAATAATTCTCTGCGCTGAAATCTCGGTAAAACAGTTCATGTGCATCCAAAACTGGATAGGAAACTTCACAGATTTTACTAAGCATAATGAAAGCATCTTCAGGGAGCAACTTGTATTTCTACCTCTAAAATCTGTTTTGTGACAACTTGGAGATGCATAAGTCTTCCCAAAATTGGATGCCCAGATTAGATTCTGGCAGGTACCACTCATCACAGCATCGGCATTGCAGACAAAATTACCCTTTCGAAGATTTTCTTTCAATTGTTTGCCATTTCCCATGTCGTACTAAAGATCCCGTCGTACTATTTCATCAATACCTGATGAAATAAATAAACAAACAACTGGGAAAGTTAATCCTTCCTCTGGGCTTTCTGGTGAATCCGCGTTTCATCATTTCAACTGAAACTCCCGAAGGTCTGACTTTGCGTTGCAGTTTGTGTACGACTCTGCGCGGCCCAGAAATAGGACAGTGGACCAGGAATGAAGAAATTTGGAGTTTACTTGTGGGTTGGCTGCAAACCGATTCTGTGATCTTGGGTAAACCTCGGCCTGTGCCCGCAATGTGCCCACCTGTATGAAGAGGACAGCAAACCATACCTGGTCCGCTGCAGTGAGGATCTTCAGTCGCTGCTGCTGGCGGGACGTGCTGCACAAGCCAGCACCAGCGCTGTTTCGGATCTGAGCTTGGCTTTTGCAGGGCTGATGATTAGAAATAAAAATCCATTAATTTGTCAATGGAGCAGATTTGGTCTGCAATCCAGGAACATGGGGTGGTACGGTGCTACTTTTATAGTCGTTTTTCACAGAAGAATTTGCATTTAATATTTTCAAATTATTTTCATTGATTATGGTATGAAAATGTAAGTGCAAGGAATCTCATAAAAAGTCTTCAATATTCTTATTTCAGACTTTAAAGACCACAACATCAGTTCTTCCCAGCAGTTGTTTCTTTTGGGCTCGGTTGTTCTAATTTGCATCAGAAATATAAGGAGTTACAGAGAATTACACAGGGTATGGTACCAGCCCTTGAGAGCTTGCTGTCTAATTTAAAACTAGACAAAGCAAATGAAATGGAAGAAGACAAAGAGGACAAGAGTAACAGCCATCAGATAATGCCATATGCTATCTGAGATCTGAATCGGATGGCTCTGAATCATCTGAAAGTACTATCAAAATCTAGTTCATTAAACGCTGTACACCCTAATTGCTCCTCAACCATCGACAATTTGTCCACTTTTTTGTAGCTGTCATAATCATCTCGGAGACTGATGAGATTTGAATGTTTTGAATAAACATCTAAATTGCGCATGTTTACCAAAATCAAATCCCAAAGTACGCAACACTCTCTGATCATTAGTGAGAACTCATCAGCCGCAAGCGAGAAATCAGTTTCTCCAGTCGAGCTCTTCAAAAAGCCTCTCTTCAGGAAAAAAGGGCAGCGGAAAGTGAAAATTGGCCTTAACCAACACAGAAGTAGATTCTGAACCCACCACCAGCTCGTTGGAGATCACAGCAACGATGAATGAGGGTCCCTGAGAGTCTGTTGGAGCAACGATGAATGAGGGTCCCTGAGAGTCCCCTTCCCACGTCCCCACCTTCCCCTTGCCGGGAGTCTCTGCGACTTAGTATTCATCAGATGAAAAAACATTTTAGGGAAACTCAGGAGAAGGAAAAACATGGCTTAAATGGGTTATCTGTTCATGAGTCAGTTGGCACGTTACATATTTCAACAAGATTTTAAATATTGAGATACAATTTTCCCTTTTTCACTACAATCCCCTGAAGAATCCTAGAGCTGCGGCACTGCTTGCTGAACATGGCTTTGGCTGCGGTGGGGCATTGGGGTCTGGGAAGTAGATGTTTGCAGGGTTCATGATCTCCATCACCTGCAGCTCGGGCACCAGGATGAGCTCATGGCAAAGGGAGGGGGCTGCAACATGTGTGCACCAAGGGAGATTTCTGCATTTGGGGCAGGGGGGATGTGGTAACCAGGTGAAAGCATTTGCTCAGGGGCTGGTTTTTAGGGCCAAAGCATCATTTTGGTCTGCAAAACCAGAAGATGTGGTCCTTGCACGAGGCTCAGGGCTAGATGGGTTGTAGCGGGGCTGTGCGCGGGATGCTGGCCTTACATGTGTCTGCAGCAGTTGTGGGCGCCCCGGGTCCCTGGAGTTGGGTTTCCATGTCCGAAAGACATCACACCAGAACTTCTTTGACTATTTAATCCAGCCGTAGACTGAGAACTACAAGCAGGATCTTTATCAAATAACTTTTAAAAAAGAAAATGCAAAAGCAGAAAAATTGCTTTATCATCTAAAATGATGTGTGGCAGTTTGAAAGTAGAACAATGTATTCTTGTGTACAAGGAACAGAACTGGGTATACATTTTTTGCACTCTTATACTATTCTCATCAGTTGCTTCATACTCATATTAATAACAATTAATTATCATTTTATCCTGGTATAACTATGTTGACTGAAATAGAGTCACACAAGGGATTAATTCGGTCCAGTATAGTTTTCCATCATTGCATTTCTTGCCGGTGTTTTTTCAAAGCATTATTATAATAAATTAATTTGAAAATTGTTAATTGTTCAATTGTTAATTGAAAATTTAATCTTATTCTCCAGATTCTCCAAACATAAAACCTCCGACTCTTCTCAGCAAATATTTACAGCCCGAGACTTGGGCAGTAACTGAGTACGCAGCCGTCAGAACTGTACTAAAATTGGAGGACAGTAGCAATTTTTAAAACCAAACACAGTATTTACAAAGTATGTTGCACACAATGGACAATATTGTAAAAGAAAAATATAATACATGTGTACAATAAGGTGAAAACAAATATGTTTTCGTTTTTTATTTTGTTGACTGGTATACAAGGTTCTAAAAAGGATATTTTTTTTCTTTGTGAAGAACGCACTGCAGATTTACAATATTATATTCCACTGTATACATTTGCTAACAAAAAATACCACTACTGTATCCACACCAGTGACAAATCTGCCAGAAAGTGACTAGTTGATATGCCTTTTTATTACTGCAGCTGCCTTGTTTTTTCTAGTCAAAATAAAAGAAAATCACAGGATTCTTAAAATAATAGCTGACAGCAGGTAGTTACTGAGAAATGCATGTCCCTGGCTCTTAACTTTGTAGCATCCATCCAGACGGCAGATTAGAGGCTGGGATCTGCAGGTTGGTGACAAATACATGGGTAATAGCATTCAGCTTGCCTAACTGTAAAAGTGAATTCACTATTCCTCTTTGATTGTAGACCTGACATGTCAGATGAGAGGAGGCTCTGGAAGAAGCTGCCAAAGCAATAGCACAAATAAATGCCAGACACAAGCGCCGCTTGATGTGGGATTACAAACACTGTACCTATCATCAATTTAAATTTAGCTGATATGTAAAGGCAGCGGTGGTGGTACATCAGAGGAGCAGCACAGACGCGGAGGGCTGACGGGTACCTGGGTACGGTTACAGGAATCGGGCGGCCCCTAATGACTTCTCCCCGCGACACAGCGGCAGTGATTGGTTTTGCCACGGGAAAGCAGCGCGGCTGGAATTGCACTCACAACATATGGCACGCGGGGCGCTTAGCAGTCGCCGCCTAATTTGTCCTTCTGCCCTTCCCTATGCCATGTTATCAATCACTTGACTTTTGAACAGCCCTGATCTATCTCCCTCTCTCCTTTTTTTCTTTTTTTTTTTTTATTTTCACCCTCTTTCTTTCTTTTCCTGAGAAGCGCAAAACCGTACTCAGGAAAGAGGAGGTGCAAGCTCGGTGCTAATCTCTTAACGCTGACTTTGCATGGGGAAAGTCTTCCGGCAGCTCAATTACTCCAGCCAATAATTAGCGCTGCACAATAGCTGAGGGTCTCTGGGCTGAGCCTTGCCCTCTGCATTAGTTACAGGGCAGAAACCACATGTTGGGGGAGTTTTGCATTGTCATCGCATGGAAGTGATCCTGCTAGGAACAGAAACGATGGTTTCTAGGGCTTCCCGCTGTCTCAGCGTTGCCGAAGCTCAGGACCCTCGTGCTTTCATTGCTGGTGTTGGAAAGAAGATGCTGGAAAAGGCAGACAAAGCTCCTGTACTCTGCGGTGGGAGGAACTTTATCCCGATATTCCTATTCCACCTCTTTTGCATGTAACATACTGCCATTTTACCAATATAAAAATATAGTGTCTCTTCTTCATAATCTTTACTTGTCTTGTTTTTTCAATGAAGATGAAGAGTGACACTATTGGTGGTGTTTGGAAAAATGCAGGTGGAGAAAGTCTTTACCTTGTAATTAATTACAACTCAGGGCTTCATGTTCATAGTTGCCTTCAAACTCCAGCCTGCTCTTTCTTTGCTAGGAATAAAGCACTATCCATTGAAGCTGGCTTTTTAAAAAGTAAAGGTTATGTAAATCTCAGGAAATCCCACTTTATATATGGATTTTTTCAACAGGTATGTGTAAGATAACATGAAAAAACATATGGCAGATTAAAAAACTGTTTAAATAAGATAAATAAGTATACATGCATACTGGTTTTTGTTTCTAAAATGTCTATTTGTGACTTGTATTTTGCCTTGACTTGCAACATCCATTCTTCTTGTACAGATCCTTTATACCACTGCTTTTGCTCATTTGTCGCTATTTTATTATTTATATGACAAATTCTATTGAAAAGCCAAATGCAAGAAAGACAATGAAAGCATAGTGTAAAACTGCTGACTAATATTTTCCCAAAACCAAACCAACCCGGTCGTGGAGGAATTAGCTGAGCAGGCCGTGTGGCTATCACTTATAGCCCGAAAGAAGTAATCCTCTTGCTATCTCCTTTCTCTAGCAGGACTTCTGTTCTGCCAGCCTATCTTCCCCGGGCGCAAGAGTCTCAGTGCTGATGGCTAAATCGTGGTTTTCATCACAGAGGTTTAAGGTTGAATTCTGGCTTCGTGCAGGGGATCTAAAACAGTGTAAGCAGAAGCAGAATTTGGCCCAACTCCGTAACCTTTGCTCAAAATTAAAGCTCAACTGGATGAGAATGAGCTTTTTTTTTTTTTTGTATTAAACTCTTATCTTCCCAATCTGAAAAAGCTTTTGTAGATCAAGCATACCTGCAGCTTCATCCAGGTCCCTCTCAAATTGCTGTGTCACTGCAGTGAAAACCGAGGACTAATCTATTTACATCAACAAATCGAAAAGTAATATGAGGACGCCAAAACCTGAGATCTTTTTAAGAGAATATAGGTGAGTAATGAGATTATCTATCGGTTTCTCGTATTGATCAAGTTTTAATGTTTCACTTAATTTGCCCCGATATTTAAAATCTGTCAGCTCTCTCTTCTTGAGAAGCCGTATGTCAGCAGCGCTGGTCTTACGGCACTCACCCATCTCCCCTCAGTACCCACAAAAAGTTTCTTCACTGGAGATCTGCTTTTCGCATACCTGATTTATTGCCCACAACTCTCACTGTTATTGCATCATTTTTTCCCTAAATGATACTGATGCTCAAATAATTTTGTTTACCAGCTAGTCATCTAATCGTTGCTTTACATAATCATATTTATATTAAGTGGATAGGAACAATTAACTTTGTTTTAAGTGTAGTTATTTGAAATACAGTAGTGGTAATATCTGCCAGAAGCAAATAAACATATTAGCAGGAAATGCTTAAATGATCTGGATAACCCTATGAGCCAGCATAGCAGGTGGTAATATCCTGTTTTTAAATTACATTTCAGCAAGTGAACATAATAAATCCTCTTGTGTTATATATTTCGCTGGTAGCAACTTATACTCACATTATTCTATTTGACCTCATTACTGCTAATCATTATCACATTTTTAATAGCTGCCACAGTGAGTGAAACAGTTAATACAGTATTTCTTGCCGAAAGAGAGCCTGTCAGGTTATTGATGACAAATTAAAATTAATAAAGAAGATCTGTGTTGAATTTGAGGGAATGGAATAACTGCGAGCATCCAGATGATTGGAAAGGCCTCTGGGGTACTCTGTGAAGAGTAATGTTTTTGGTGTACGTGTATTGTCTTGAAAGGAACGCTAAAACTGCCAAATCTCTGCTTTTGCCTGGAAGACTTCCTGAAATAGGAGCTGTATTCTTTTGGCCCTCATCACACGTAATTTATCCCTGGGAGAGTTATTTCCCGCTCTGTACACCTCCGCTCGGTGCTGTAATAACAGCCCGTTGCTGGGGCTCCGTGCTTTTATTTACCTCGCTGAGGATCTTTACAAGAACCATCACCGGCAGGTCTGGATGAGGCAGTAAATAAGTAAAAGTCCAATACTGAATTCCCGCCCTGGCTCTTTGCTGAAAATTTAGCCTATTGCTATTTATTTAAAACTTTCTGGGGCTGTAGAATCCTCCTCGCAGCGGTGGCAAAGCATCGCTACCCGGTGTCCAGGCGTCCCCCCCTTGCCGCAGAGCCGACGGGGAGTACCGGGCGCTAACTAACTGGCTTTATGAAAAATTAATGCATTTACATATCCTCCAAACGCTCCTGCCCGTGTTTAAAGAGCGGTGTTTATTAGAGGTGAGGGCTCCGCGGGGACGGGGCGGCCGCGTGGCGGGGGCCGTTCCCCCACGTCGGGGAGGGCAGTTCAAGGCCATCCCGAGGTCCTGAATTAATTGAACGTCGCGGTATTAGCTCAGTCCTTAGCAGACAGTAGTCCACACCGCAGAATCACCAGACATAATTTTGACTGTGCCCAGGAGGCATACCAGGGAGACTGAATTATCTCTTACCAAAAGAGAAAGTAGTCCTCTGAGGTCAACGGCGGAGGTCGTCGGTGGGTCAGCGCAGAGAAACGCCAACGCGAGATCTGCCCTAAAAAAGAAAAAAATAATGGTCCAATTACTGCGCGTAAGCAAGTCATGCAGAATTTCTTCACACAAAGGGCTTTTTTTTGGAATAGAGAAGGAGCCAGCAGCTGGTAACAGAAGTAGCGTTGCAGGGGGGTACTCGCATGAATTTTTTGGAAAAGAAAATAGAAGGTGTTGCTGTTAATTGCTTGGGAGCCGTTAAGCTGCAGAACTGCTATGTGGCAGTCAGCAGATTCATCTGTATTTTCTCAGAGTTCGAAACAAAGCTCTGGTGGATCATATGCTCTTCTGGTCTGTAATACTAATATGCTTTGCGTACAGAAAGATGATGTCTTTACTTTAAAAGCATCACCTAAATGAGGAGCGGCCACAAATAGGGTTGTTTCTTTTAGGAGTTATTTAGAACTAGCCCTGTTTGGAGGGGAAAAAAAAGTGCCATTATGGGCTTCTGAGTTGTAGAAAACTGGAGCAAATTCAAGAGCTATGAACTCTGTCTGAAGGTTCAACCACAGCAAACCCTTCCTCTGCCGCCGGCCCGAGACACACGCTCCTTGTTGAGTCCTGATGTACGGCGAAAGGCCGTGCAATTAAAAGATGTAAGGCATTTAGGCCTCCGTCTGCACCTAGAAATGCATCTTGTCATATGGGATTAAAGGGCGCTGAGAGCCTCAGCACTGAAGGTAAAACTTCGTGCAGTTCTCATGGTTGACAAATACCACTCAAATTGCTCTGCCAGTGAAATTTAAAGTAAAAATATAGGAAATGAGGAGTTAATTCAATTAAACGTTTTCCCACCCACATTTTACCTTTCCTCACCACTCAGGGGAATCATTCATGGAATGTATATCACCAGCAGACTTATTTTTACCATTATTTTTAACTTAATGAGTATACCTTACACATCAGAGAGAAAGTACAAAGGTTAAATTTTACATTAAGAGCACATTGCAACATGGTATGCAAATATTCCTATGCAAATCTAAAGCCAGCGGAAGATAAATGTGTTATATTTTTAACCAGTTAACTATGACTGTGAAGTATGGTGCAAGATATTCAGTAGTTTCATTTTATATCTTTCTTGTAAATAATGCATAAAGTATGTAGATGTTGTCAAAATATGATTAAGCTATTAGCTTTATAGTTTTCATAGTTAAGAATGTGTTCAGCATGTAGCTCATAATAACTCATTTCTAAACGCAGACACCATTATAAAATATTTCTTGTTCAAGTGAATGTTATCATGTGACATAATGATTTTGCTTAAAACCAAGTTAAATGAGGAGTAAAATTAAACAATATTGCATGAATTGTGTTTGACTAATTTTGTGTCACATTATATTAGCCAAGCTTTCAAAATATGTGTTAATGACAAATAGTGTAAGCCCCTAACATACTTTATATGTCTGTAAAATCACCCTTAAGTCATTAGCTTTTAAAGGTTCATTTTGTTTGCAGTTTTTGTAGCCACTGGCTTTTTAGTGATTACTTTTGTCTATGAAACTAGACATGATTAAAAAAGAGATATTTTGCGTAAGTCTTTGGGACTTATTGCCATATTATGGGGGCACACTGCGCGCATTAAAACAATGTCTAATAATTGATGAGCTCTACACTTTTGAGGTAAACATAGTTAAGAGTGAATTTTAATGTTGACGTCGTATTTACATAAGAACGACACTGAGCTTTTAATCAACGGTTTGGTTTTTTATGTCTGGATTTATCTGTTGCCTGCTACAAAATTCTTTCATACCAAATGCAATGAAAGTCTTACAGATCTCCGGGTTTAATTCAAAAATGTCGAAATTTGCTTCAGTAAGATAACTGCCTCCTTTCGCTGTGCCGTAAGTGCTACCAGAGTTTAGCAGTGTGGACTTGCAGCCTTCAGAGCACGTGTCTAAAGGCTTCTTCGGACTTATCGCCGCTGGGGCAAGACTATACGTAAAGGGGTCGTGGTGCTAAACCAGAGCAGGGTAAAAAGCTGCACCAGTTTCTTTTCTGGATGGGCATTAGGGCTTATCTGAGCCTGCACACCCAGATGGACATCTCCAGTCTCTATTTAGCCATCTTATTGAAATTGTCTGTTTTTTCTCCCTCTCTCTCTGTCTTGCTGCTGTGAGGATTTGAAATAAAGAGGAAAGGTGGGCGTCCAGCCGAGCTCCGTGCCTCATCGCAGGGATTTCGGAGAGGTGTCTGCTCCGTCACCGCTCCCTCAGAAACACAGAATGGTCTTTCCATGTGAGACCAGGGCCAGGCAGGTATAATACCAGCTCTTGAGTCTTTCCTCAGAGGGGAAAAAAAAGACTTTTTATGTGGTGATCTCTTCCTATATATGTTTAGCTGTTAAAAAAAAGGAAAAAAACCCTCCCCGTGGGCTAGGGTGATGCTCAGTAATGCCAAATGGCTGGGTGGGAGGTAAGGGCAACATGCCGAGGAGGGTGGAAAGGTGCAGAGAGAAGGCAATGTGGTGTTTTTTAGTGTTTCAGTGCTCAAGTTCTTTGATAAAATCTTCATTCTGCCCACCCTACCCTTGTGCCTTAGAAAGCTACAGCTTTATCTCAAGAATTTTCCCTCTGGACACTTGTCAGAACAAAGAGTATGGACTTTGCATATCATTTATCCTCTTGTATATAAGGAGCTTGTCACATCTTAATGTTGAACCTCACCAGAGAGCAGACCTCTCGAGCACTCGGCGCTCTGCTTTGCATTTGGGTGGGAAAAGCGGATCTGCGGTGCCGCTCCGGCTCCTGCCTGCCTTTCCCGGCTGGCCTGCCCGCTCCTGCCGCACATCACGTGCCATCGGCTCCATGGCATGGAAGGGGGGCAATAACAACATTGGGAGAGGTGCTGGGCAGAGTGACCCCCGAGGAAAACCCTGGGAAAGACTGGGGTCTTCTGGAAATCACTTCTAAGGTGGCCGAATTCCTTTATTTGCTGCTTTCGTCAAACTTCTGATGTGCTTTTGCAGTATTTCCATGAAATAAAGTTTGCTTATAAGGACTCCACTTTGGCAACTCAAGAATGGTATTGAAATTATGATATTTGTATGCATCCTTCTTTAAAAAAGAAAAAAAAAAATCCCAACAAGTTACATTCTGTCATTACCCTTCTGATATATTGTCAGGGTTTGAACGCAAAGCCTTCAGAATAATGATGTGTCCTTTTGCTGTGAAAGAAAGAGTATGTTGTCACCTGGGGGAGGTCCCACGTGTTTGGGTGCTGGCTGAAGAGGGAGGGCATCAGCTCACACAACTGAGCCTGGACCAACTCCTGCAGCTCTGCTGGGCCCAGGCCACTCACCTGGGGTCGGGGTCCCAGTCTGCCATCCCAGTTACTCAAGAGCTGGGTGAAGAGGTGCCCCATGCAGCCCAAGAGTTGGCTGAAGAGGTGGTATGTTAAAATCTCACTGCTCTTTTAGTTTCTAGAAATAAAGATCCCAAGAAAGATCTTTTACTGTGGAAGGTATTAAACAATCCTGACACAGTGATCACTGAGGAAAGGAGATCCTCTCAGACATTAGGGCTACCAAAACCTCTAGTTTAAGTTAGTTCTTTACCCATGTGACTGCTTTCATGCATTGCACTTGGCTACTTAAATCCTTTGCATGCCAAAATACTTAATAAGAGCTGTGGGACCAGGGTTTTTCTCAGGTACTGAGTTTACGACATGTGTGAATGGCTGGGCCTTGGCTTCTACTTCAGGGAAAACGGTGGCAATGTTTTCCTCTTGCCTGTGTGATGCCCTTCACATATGCAAAGGATGCCAATGTATATATCCATTGCTTTGTGTTAATGGTAGGTGATGGGAGTATATCTATGGGAGAGAAGAAATATGCAGCTGTCACACCGACCCCAACAGCTGAGGCTTAAATTTTAAATTGTGTTCAAAAATGTTCTTGTGCTTGAGGAAAGTCTCTTTGTGTGTGTGTCTCTGACTGCAGAGAGGCCATAGAGTGACTCTCTCTGCACTGTCTTTTCACAGAGCCAAAGCTTAGACTGAAGGCTCTGTGAGTCCCATCTTCTGGTAACATCAGGACATCTGCTCACTTAAGTCGCTTGTTTATTTAAGAGGTTCATTTAGGTCCACTCTGAGTATGAATGGATTTGCAAAGACAAACAGAGCAATAACACTATCCTATTCTGGAAGATACTGCAAAATCACCTGCCCAAAGCAGTCAGCCTGCGACGGTTCTCCAGCACCAGCTCGGGAGTCCAGGGTCCCTTGTAAGCAGTGGGCTGCGAAGTGGACTTCAGAGGATGCAGGTGTATCCAGTACCTGGGTGTTCAAAACTACTTAGCCTCAAAATTATTTGCTCTTTCAATAACTTTCTTATGTGTTTTGTGGCTGTTATTGATAGAAGGGGAAGACAAGAGAACCGCACTAAAATGTCAAAGAAAAGCAAATGATCTCCATTAGGTAACTAGTCTTACTGGATTCGAGCTGGATTGGTGTATCTTTAAAGCACAGGTGGCTAATGTGGATCAGCCTGGTTCAGGCACATCTTCAGACCTATCCCTCAAACCCTAACAGCAGCAAGGAAAGGTGATTTCATTCCCAACAGCCCAAAGTGTGATTTGGCAGGGTGAATAAAGCAGTGGGCTTGTACTCTGGAGGTCTGGTTTCATTGTCACCATTGAATGATGCAGGGTAAGTCACCTACAATCTGTATCTCATTTTCCCATTGAGAAAATGGATCTACAAGATGCTATAAGACTTGCTGTGTACATGTCTTATGTGAAAATTAAAAGGAACTATTCTCGGCTTTCATTTTGGGGAGTATAATATCTATCGCGAATTTAGAATTGCTAAAATTCAAAAAAGAAAAAAGTAAATTAAATTGAAATAATAGAACATAAACCTCTTCTATTCAAAAGATACAGAAGTCCAATACTACAAACTCAGAAAGTCCCTAGAATAATTTTTGGGAATATTCATCTGTGATAAAGTTGGTGTCAGTGTTTTTGAAGGATTAGAGCCAAATTCAATTGCTCTTCTGCACAGAAAGATACCACCATTGCCAGGTGGAGGTATGGGTCTTGGGCATTCGCAGAGAAGACAGCTTTGGGAAGCAGGATCTGGTGGGTTGTATGTCAGTGCCAGCAGGGACTGGTAGAATAACCACCTGAACAAGGCAAGGGCCAGACATTTGAATTTTATTTATTTTTCCAGACTTTTTACAAGGTAAAATACGTTGTGAATATTGGCATATTTTGAAAGGATATGCAAGAACCATTACGATTCCTTCATTTTGCTAATTTTCAAATTTCACTTAGAAGTTCAGTGGGCTTTCTGGCAACTTTCAGAAAAGAAAGGCTGTCAAGGAGGATGTTGAACACCAGAATGGTTGGAGATGGTCCTGATCATATTAGCTAATGCTCTGCTGACTCCTGATTAATACTCTGGGTTCAATCTATTACGATGCAATGACGGCTCTGCCACAGTATTACACAGAGTTGATTGAACTGGTGATTTCCATAGCTATTTCTAGAAGATCAGTGGAAGAAAAACAAAGCAGGTGAAATGGATAGCTAGCAGTGAAGCTGTTTAAATATTTATAAAACAGTTAGCTAAGATTCAGGATCCATTTAACATATCCAAATTTGATACATTAAGATGAGTAATTACTCTTCTGAAATACCATTCCATTTATTTATTTATTTATTCTTTAAAATTGTATTACTACTTTCCCTATGACTTGAAGAAAGATTTTGAAAGTAATATATTGTCCTTCGATCAAACTCTGAATGATCATAAAAGGTCAATCTGGAATAATGCCATTTCTATGAAAAGAGTTGATGATTTACTTTGCTGTGTTGAGAACAGAATTTGGTCAAGGGAAGGGAAGGGAAGGGAAGGGAAGGAAAGGGAAAGAAAGGGAAGGAAAGAAAAGAAAAGAAAAGAAAAGAGGAAAGGAAAGGAAAGGAAAGGAAAGAAAAGAAAAGAAAAGAAAAGAAAAGAAAAGAAAAGAAAAGAAAAGAAAAGAAAAGAAAAAAGAAAAGAAAAGAAAAAAGAAAAAGGAAAGGAAAGGAAAGAAAAAAGAAAAGAAAAGAAAAGAAAAGAAAAGAAAAGAAAAGAAAAGAAAAGAAAAGAAAAGAAAAGAAAAGAAAAAAGAAAAAAAGAAAAGAAAAGAAAAGAAAAGAAAAGAAAAGAAAAGAAAAGAAAAGAGGAAAGGAAAGGAAAGGAAAGGAAAGAAAAGAAAAGAAAAGAAAAGAAAAGAAAAGAAAAGAAAAAAGAAAAGAAAAATTTCTTTCTTTCTGCCCCAAAGAATTTATTTCAAGGGAAAAAAAGTAGTATTTTATTTCCAGTCTGGAAAATCACAGTATTGTAACAATAGAAAAATTCCATAAATGAATCTAGAAATAGCTTTAAAATTAAAATAAAACCTGTCTCTTTTTTAGAAGGCAAGAGTTACATCTGTAGGAAAATATTTAAAGTTTTAAATTCAACAGTGTTCCCCAGACCCTGTAGTACAGCCCAGTGTATGCTTAGAAAAAGCTACTTCATCTATTTAATTAAGAGAAACTACTATCAAAGCAGATTTCGCATTTAAAATTCGTGTTTAAACTTCTCACAGATTAAGTGAGCTTAAACAGTTGCTATTCCTGACTTTAACAGCATTATAAAATACATTAGAGATTGAGAGGATAAAATTCTGCCATGTTAGGTTATAACCTAACTGCTATTTGCAGTTGTAAGGACTACTAATGGCGCAGGGACAAGATTTATTATAGTAAAGACATCCTGCTTAACATTACCCTTGTCATTCCATTAATAATGACTGCTTATGAGCCATCTCGTTGGCATCTTTGTTGTCCTGAAAACTTAAAACTCGCAGCACAATTCTTTACGATGTGCTACATTGCCCCCTCTGGGTATTCCTGACCATTATCCCATTTGGTTATATTCAAAACTGCTGCCTCCTGAGAGAGCATTAGGGCCGACCTTTAACCCTGCAATATTCTTGGTTCAAATGGCGTAATAACATGTAGTGAATATTTACAAGCATACTTATACTATAATAGAGTACTGCTGTGAACATTAGCACATATTTTCTGCTCAATCAGGCTTTGATGTAGAGCTTGGCTTGTACCCTGGAGAAAATGCAGTCCCCAATAAGCTGTGCTAGTGAAACACCCTTGAACCTAAACAGCTTACACAACGTAAACTGCCGCGATGCAGATTAGCAGGCAAACATATACGTTTGCAACGCTGCCAGTCCCAGCAGCGTGCTGCCGTGCTGCATAATGTCTGCGAGAGTCTCCTCGCCAGAGGAATGCGTAAGGGGAGGCACAGCCCATGGCGGAGTACCTGCAATTTTAGCGGCATAGTTACGCGGGTCGAGAAAAGGTGATCTTCGCGGAGTACCTGCGATTTTAGCGGCGTAGTTACGCGGGTCGAGAAAAGGTGATCTTATCCATGAAAAGAAAATTAAAGGCAATAAGGCATAATGACGACAGCCGCAGTGTTTCCCCTTTCCTACCTGCTTTCCGAGCGGCTGTGGGGGCAACTGCGCGTCACGCTGCTGACTCCCAGTGCTTGCAGCGTTCCTCTTCTCTCTCCATCCCTGCCAGTGACATCCTTACAGGACTCTCACTTTCCTTGCCGTCATCCCAGGCACCTGCCGCACGTTTTCTGAGATGCCATCAAAGAGCCCTGGCAGCGGCTGTACAAACGGTGCTCACTTCCAGAGCGCTCCCTTGAATCACCGCCTCTCGCTGCACGTCCTGCTCTGGCAGTGCTGGCCATGCCATGCCGGGACACTTCACGGGAATCCCTCTGCTCTTATAGGATCATAGAATCATTAAGGTTGGAAAAGACCTCTAAGATCATCGAGTCCAACCATGAACCCAACACCACCATGCCCACTAAACCATGTCCCTAAGCGCCTCATCTACACGTCTTTTAAATGCTTCCAGGGATGGGGACTCCACCACTTCCCTGGGCAGCCTGTTCCAAGGCCTGACCACTCTTTCAGTAAAGAAGTTTTTCCTAATGTCCAGTCTAAACCTCCCCTGGCGCAACTTGAGGCCATTTCCTCTCGTCCTATCGCTGGTTACTTGGCTGAAGAGACCAACCCCCACCTCACTACAGCCTCCTTTCAGGTAGTTGTAGAGCGTGATGAGGTCTCCCCTCTTGACCCAGCTCTCCCTATCTTGTCTCCCGCCCCCACCTCCCAAAGTGACAGAGCTTAAAAACCTTATAGAAAGTGTGGCAGATGATAATTTCACAGGTATCATGGGAATTGCACATCAGGGCTCTTTTAGGTTTACATCTCCACTCTTCTCAACAGGGCAGAATTTTGGCTGCCATGTGGCTTCACGCAGTGTTGTCCTCTGTCTGCAATTAGCATCCTTCCCTACCCCACTCCTGTCCTGCCCTAACGACCACGGAGCCATCCTCTCCAGCCCGGCTGTGCTTTCCCCACGCACCCAAAATATCACTGAAGTCGTCTTCCTCGCCACCTCTCCCCTGGCCACCCAGCTTTACCTGCTCTGTCCTGCCCCCATCAGCCACCAGCACACCCCTTCGTTTTACCCTCCCTTACTGAATGGAAACGGTGGGGTGTCCGTAGGTGCTTGCTGCCCCAAACCATCAGGCATTTCCAAAGTGATGTGCATCACTTTGGCACGATACACAGATGAAACCTAGGGCATGAAAAAGGTCTATCTCAGCCAGGTTAATGGCTTTAATATTCATTTGGGTGTAAATTTTTCTAAGTTTGTTCTCCTTGATCACTATTTTCTCCTTCCTTCAGAACAAGGCTATTATTCCTTAAATGTCATTAAATCCACTTTTGCCGTGTTTTGCTCTCTGTTGCCTGTTTCTGTAAAGTGCCCAGTGAAAGAGTGGAGATTTGGTTGATCCTGCACCCAAACCTGCTCATGCACGCTTTCTGATTTTCAGGCCTTGGAGGAGAAAGGGTCACTTCTTGGTTTGGTTGGTTTATGAGCATGTACTTAATCTGCTTAGATAAGAGTCCAGCACAGAGGTAACATGAGCTTTTGAAAGAAGAGTTTCTTGTGGTTATGAAAAACTCTGACTTGGCGATATCTGTCTATCTTCAGCCAAAGATAGAATACGCCTTTCTTATTTTCTTGGTGTAACTTACAAACCTGTTACAATTTTTGCATTAAAATCTTCCTATACAAAGGAGATGTCCATTTTTGATATTTTATTCATAAGATCCCTCAAGGTGTCATTGAAATTCTTGCAGTCTTTCATCAGCGTGATCCACTCTTGGAGAGTACACCTGCACAATAGATGAAATGGTTGTCCTCGGAGAATAATGGCAGCCATCCTGATATTAATTTGGTTCCAAGTAATTATCAAGTTCATATCTTTCAGTTTGCTGGCTAACTTTTTCTTCCTTTTGATGATTTTTTTTTTTTCTAAATAGAGTTAGCAGGGCTTGTTAGTGCTGCTCCAGATCCTCCGTACAGACTGGTCCTCTTCGCTGGGAATTCAGTTCAGCTTGGTACCTTTAACCATGACAGACTGCTGTACAGCTGTCTTGTCCTGAAATTATTATTATTTGGTGTGTGAAGATCAATAATGTGCCACACAGAAATCCGTACCTGATAGGTCTAGTTTTCTCGGAAAATAGGATGCCTTATATCCATTGTATGCTGGTGTTGCCCTATCAATTACACCCCTGTGTACACAAGCGGAGAATTGGGTACAAATTTGCCGTGTCCTTTCTCCTGACCATTTAGATATTTTTTCTAAAATAATCTTGAAAAATACAGTTGGCATATGCCCACAGATCTAGCTCGCAATATGAACAGCATGGAGCGGCCGCTCTGCTGGGGACAAATCCCTCGCTCTCTCCTGCAGAGCCGTGTGAGCAAACCGATGCTCCAGCAAGGCACGGTCCTTGGTGGAGGAACAACTCAGAACCTCAGAAGTCAACCCTGCAAAGCTGCTTCAGGGATTAATATTTTCAAACTTACTATGATGCATCTGCATTTTAGTGCTCGTTAGAGGAGAGGCACTCCTCTACCCATCCCACAGCAGGCGCAGCTCAGGCAGGGCAGCTCCGTGGCTGTGAGCACTTGTGTATTTTCTTAATATGTGTATAATTATATGCATATCTGGATATTCAACATGTATATATGCATATCTTTATATTAAGAAAAAGTTATAAGCCATGAAATGGCAAGACCAGCCAAGGAAAGACCAGCAGTATTTCTATACATAAATTCTCAACCCCCTTTTTAAAGATGCTGTCACGCAACGGGAGGACCTCAGTGCGCCCAAGGGACTCTTTCAGTGCCAACAAAAAACGTGAGCCTCTTGAAGAGTTGAAGAAGTCCCTAAATCCAATTAAAGTCTTTCACCGCAAAGCCTGAGGGGTGCAGAGGAGTGCAAAGCCCGTGCCCGGGGAGGACCAGCCCGGCAGCGTGTGTTGGTGTCTCTCCGAGTTAGCCCGTCCTCTTGCATGCCTGTGCAAGATCTTTGTTTGAACGTCTCTGCCTGTGATGATTAAGACAGAAGAGCTATGTCTCTGCTTGGACATATACAGTTTAAACAAATGTTATCTGAAAAAAGATTTTTTAAAATTTTTATTATTATTTGGGAAAACTTGCCTATGGGTATTGCTGCAGCACAGGGGTCTGGGCAGAGGAGCAGCCCAGCGGCTTTCTTCAGATTATTAGGGGTTTCTCCTTCTTTCCCCTGGCTGTTTCCAACCAATTTGTATTTTGAAGGAAGCCTGCAAGAAATTTTGTGTTTTCTTCAATTCTTTCAGTTTATTTCTGTTCACACAGCTCTCCTTTTTCCCCCCATTGGCAGTAAATCCTTAGGCTGAGCCATCCATTTATTACCAGTTGGCAGTTGTTCAGTCTTCCAGTCTACAGTGATCTGTTTTTAGCTGCCAATAGTGCAGCATTAACAAATCTGTTCTGATATTTATCTGTGGCAGTGTCTTTTGTTAAATGAAGAATACAAAGTTTAGGACATACTGTATTGGTATTTTTATTGCATCAGGTGGGGCACTTAAAACTTCCCTCCAATATTTTTCCAGCACAGGATAACATCTCTAGCATTCTGCGCATCCTATGATGCAGTTTTCTCCTGTATGTTTTTCAGGTGCTGCTTCCTGAAAAAGGAAGGTTTGGTGGGAATACTGTTTGGTTTTTTCCTTGGTGATTTCATAGAGAAATCTTAACATCATGGAAAAGAATGAATAACTTATTGATCTGATTTTTTTCCATTTCTCTCGTGTGTATTTATCTGCACTTTTACATGGAAAAGTATTTTGCACCCCTGTAGATCCCACCACCTCGGGCTGACAGCCCAGGGCTTTACCAGAGGGAGGATTCAGGCACAAGCCGGTGCCTGTGCTCGCTGAGCCACTCGCTATGGCAAAAATCAAAGGCCCCGCTTCTTCTTATTTATTTATTTATTTATTTATCCATTTAGATTTAACGGTTTGAGAATGGTGTGGGTTATAAATTGCATTAACATAAGGAAGCGCTCACTTGATAATTGTGTTTTACACTCTTTTTTTTCAGAATGTTGGTGGCTTTAATTAACCAGCCTGCAGATGGATTGGATAAAAGATACGTTTCACAGCGCATCTACATCTTTTTCAGTCTTCATATACTTAAATTGCAAATTCTCATGAACTGTAACCCAGTGTCTTATGGC
>NW_009188694.1:42958-62958 GCF_000690835.1 Fulmarus glacialis
TCTTCTGTCTTCAATCGTGTCAGAGCTGGAGGATGTGACTGTTAGTAAAAGGTAGAGCTGTATTCAACTGCAGAAAACCCCCTACATTCAAATGATGTTAAGGGTCTGATTTAAGACCACCAAGACAGAAAACTGAGGAAGGAGAACCTCCGAAGCTATTGCAGTCCCGCGTGTGCAGAAGCTGCATCCCACGTTTGGTCCAGTGTGCGGTATTTGCATGCACACCTTGCGGCAATGCGATGCAGGTGAAGAATCACTTGCAATCTGTAATGCAAACCACGAGGCTTTCTGCTGCAACTCCCCTCCTGTTTGGCGAGGTCTGAGCAGGCACAAAGTTTGCAGGAGTTACCGTGGGGGTCCCTCAGCCTGGCACGCCACAGTTGATCAAACAACCGAAAACTCATTCTCCTCCTTTCCCCCCATGACTGTTCCTGAATAGATCTGCCCAAATTCAAATTACTGACAGAAAGGCCATTTTTCTGCCAAATTTCAAGTCCTACTTTCCACTCTGGAAGGTTTTTCATTGAACACGTTCAGCATCCTCCTTGTTCGGAGGCGGCTGGTGCTGCGCGGTGGCAGAGGGAGCCCAGGGGTGCTGTTTCGCCCGCCCGCCACCGGTTCCTGGCAATCGGGGAGCCGTCCTGATTGAAAACTCCACTGATCGATGCAAAAGGCAAAACCTCCAATAAATTCAAGCCTGTCAAAGGCATCATCCAGAAAGGAGGTTTTTCAGTCTGAGATGAGGTTTGGCAAATTTATAAGCATCTGGGAATGGGGTTGTAGATGAGGGAATTTAAGTCACTGTTAACATCGGTCTGTAATGTACTATGACTTTACATGCGTAATTTTAATTTCCAGAAACAGGCTTTGATGCCAAGTGGTTTATAGTCAGTGGAATGACTTCCAATAAACTTGAGCAAGTTTGATATCAGGCCTGCAATGACAAAACCCAGATTGAACATGTTTTCTTGCACTTAAAATTAAAGATACCTTCTTTTTGACATTTCAGCACTCTTTTTCTTCCTCCCCTGGTGTTTTTTTTTCTTCTTTTTTTTGACACGGCCATAAAAAAATACATTTTCTCAAAATCCTGTGTTTAAAAACATGGAAAACACAAGCCTCAAACCCTTTCGCTGGAGGATGGATTTCACTGAAGATGTCGCGTGGGCACCTTTCCCTCTTGGGGTTTTCCTCTTGCTGATTGTGCTAGTATTTGTGAGAGGTTGTTGCTATGGCACAGACCTTTCTGAGGATTTAATGACCTGTATTACTTTGCATTAAAAAGTTTTACTAATCTTCTGCTTAAAATTGCTTTCAAAAATTTGTTGGAGCAAGGGCTTTAGTTTGGTACTCTGTTCCCATAGGTGTTTTTTTTTTTTAAGATTCACAGAATCGCAGTGAGGTAACAGTATTTCGTCTTTAACTTGGGAACGTCACAGCTGATGATACTTTGCTTAATACACTGAGTTTTAGAAATCACCTGAAGGCTGTTGGCTATGAAATGCCTCGAGGGCAGGGGTGAGCAGGGATCCTGGCAGTGGGGCTGCAGGAAGGGGGGCATGGGATGCACACCCCCGGTAACAGGTCAGCTTCTCATATTGAAGTTTTTGGGGGGATGTGCATGCCTTTGGCTTGGGGCGCGGCTGCTGGATGTTGGTAAATGGGGTTGCTTTGCCCTGGACCCTTTGGAGGCGTGTGCTGGAGCGTGGGACGGGATCGGGTCCTTTCACCTCTAATGGATTCAGGCTTAGTTAAGATTTTTTCTTCTTTTTTTTCCCTGATGCCTTTTTTCTTCAGAAATGTAACTGTTTATAATCAGTTTAATGCAGATGAAACCATTACTTCTTCACTCTTCAGAAACTCTTTATGCTTCTTAATTAAAGCCTTTGTCTGAACACAAAATAATTAATACATAAAATGAAGCACAGGGAAAGAATCGACTGTGAAACTAGTCACTCAGTTGTATATTTAAACAATATTTAATCATTAGAGTAACACAGTGCTTGCACTTTTGGAAAGAAAACAAGCCTTATACTTCATGTTTATTTAACACTTTGACTAGTTCATTCCTGGAGGTATGAAATGAGGCTTATAGAGTGCCAGAGCAGTAAATCATATGTTCTGAAAATTACTGGGTCTTAAACAGTAGTGTCATTTTAAACCTAAACAGTTCAGTGGTGCACCAGCATATAAAACTGACCTCTTATAACAACATCTACTGTTTACACTGAAAGGTAAGTAAAGGAAATAAAAACAAGGCATAAAATATGGTGTAGTACGGATGTCATTTACTTGTGTTTCTGCCTCTATTCTGGATACTGATGGGTATGATAACTTTCATACAGCCAATGCATTAAAGAGAGTAGATACAAAAAATGCCATGGATATGTATATATGTGCATATGCCAACTGTGTATAGACAAAAACTGGGGCAGCATCTGACACCCAAGCACTTTCTATCGGTATTTGCTCAGATTTTAAAACACATTTGTTTTGGCAACGTGCTTGCTTGCTCACTTTATAATAACTTTTTTTTTTTACCAATGTTCTAATGAAAGAGTTTATTGTCAGGAATATTTGTTGGGAAAAAAAACAAATTCAAAGCAAATATTCTGTTTCTTTTGTGGAGAGTGAATGCTGAATGTTTGAATTTGTAGGTGTGATTAGCTTACGCTCTGCTTAGAAGCACAAAGGCACTGGTTCACGATAGGTTGCATATAGGCTTTCATAACCAGCTACGTACTTGGATTTCAGTACAGAATAACCACAGAGTTTGGCTTAAAAGCAATCATTTTTGTCAAAATTGTTGATTGACATTACCTACTAAGTCATACTTCAGAGAGGAGCGGGCAGACAAGATTTTGTGTAGTGTGTAGGTGAATATTTGCAGTGAAAACTCAGAGACTCCCCTCACCCTGAAACATCGGTCGTCGCCGCGGTTTGGTGATACAATACATTTAAAATCGCTTCTCCGAGTCTGGCCCACTTCAGTACTGATACAGGTTTATTACCCAGTCTCAGAGGAGTTTGCAATGTTGTTCATTCTCCTAATTGGATAAATGCTAGCTTATAGAAGTGAAAAAGCAAAAGCACCTTCCCAGCTGCCAGCCAGCCCTTGCCCTGCTCATGGACCACGCTGCCCGCGGACGCCCCTCGGCCGGTCTGGCTCGTGGCCCCTTGACGGGTGCTGGTGGGCAGAAATGCTCCGCTGCTTCTGTTCCCAAGACATACATGAGTAAGAGCTGTGTGGGTTTTCTGGTTTTGTGGGAGTTTGGTTTTTTTTTGTGGTTGGTTTTGTGTTTTTTTTTTTTTTAGGAGGAGGATAGACATCTGGGCTCTCAGGACATATACTGTATCAGTCATGTGCAAAGTTAATGTAGGATGTTAATCGATATTGCTTTGCAGTTTGATTCTGTGATGCTTCTTAGGTAAAAATCTTACTGGTTTTAAGGCTATAGACTACCAGATTGGGTGTCTCAGAAGTTGGTGAGCAAAAGTGAAATCTTTGCTTTACTTTGCTTTTGGAGTAAAGAAGTCCTCCCTTAAGAACAAGTAATGACATTTATTTCCATGTCAACATCACATTTGTCTTCAGTGCCTCTGCAAGCGCATCAAGAGGCTAATGAAGAGAAGTGATGGGCTTAAATTTGGAGAGCACCTGGAATGTGCTTTTCATTAGTTTGAATCCTGAATGAATGGAACATTGAAACTCTAATTATGAATATTTTAAAAATGTGATCCTTCAATTAACTGTATCAGTTGTGTTTGTGAACTGTCGAGAACTTGCATTATTAATGAATACACAAGGTTAATACTAGTTTATTTATCATTTGGAATATGACTTTTGAGTTAATCATACAAGTCATGTCACATTCAATTTTGATTAAGGCATGAAGTTCATGCAGGCTTTGTTAAACAAATATTTATTGTGTGTGATGTATTAAAAGTAATAAAGCATTTTTCTTCCATCTCAGGTCCTATATACAAATGTCTTCCAATATGTTGAAAACTTTAACATGCAAGCAAACATCCTTTTGTTTATGAGGAAATTGAATAAATCATGAGAGTCCCCTGTGTGATTTTTTTTTTTTTTTTTTTTTTTTTAAATTCAGATCTAATCCCC
Organism: Fulmarus glacialis; assembly: GCF_000690835.1. Lineage (NCBI taxonomy): Eukaryota > Metazoa > Chordata > Aves > Procellariiformes > Procellariidae > Fulmarus > Fulmarus glacialis. The sequence continues at coordinate 47,082 of NW_009188694.1, forward strand.
CTTGCATTGAGGTGGTTGCTGTTTGTAATGTCTTGCAAAGTGGTCTGCACACACCAGATGGGTTTTCACATGCAGGTCGTTTTGTAGGAATGCTGCTATAATTCATCTCCTTGCTTCTACTTTTACTCAGTTTCAACGCAGTTGGAGAATAGGGCTACTGTTTAGTGATACACGTGTTGCAGAATTGGAATTAGTGTTTAAATTTTGAACTGAAAAAGGTAAAGTGTTTCTTACCTATGACTTCCTCTGTAGTTAGTGTCAGAAGTCTCAGCTGTCCGCGATGAGGGATGTGCTGACGTGATCTCGCTGCCTCCAGCCCCCTCTCACTTCAGTTTGTCCATACCTTGCCCCATTGTGCCGTGCAGGCATGCTTTAATAGGCAACACCATTTGTATTATGGCCAAATTATACAAAAAAATGAAGTATTTCAACAACTTCATAATGCTGAAATACTGTTTTGTGAAGTCTTATGTTAGTCTTTGTTCACATGCGTGAGCTTCAGGCTAGTGAATGCAATGGCAGGGTCTTTAAGCAGATCTTTGCCAATGGAACCTATTTTGAATGGAAGGAGTATTTTTGGTGTGAATAAAAAAAGCTGCTGTGCCATCCAGTTTTTATGAAACACAGTATTTTCAGTCACAAGTCTTTAAAAATGAAGAGTGAAATCTGATATTAAGAAGAGTAAGTACTCTTAAACTGTTTTTGGTTCTCAAAAGAGTGAAGGACTTAATTTAAACCTTAGTAAAAGCTGAGAGACATAGCAACTTGGTTCAAGTAGTCTGAGGCTTTAAAAAAACTCCCCAAGTCACAAGACCGAAGGTATAAATCCCATGAATTACAACATAGTTAATGAGTTTCTTTTGAAAGAGGGATATGTTCTTCTGAATGCCAATTTTGCCGGGTCTGTGTTGGGCTATAGGCCACATCTTAAAATTGTTAGGAGGATTTAAGATTATTTCATTTAGGGGTGAATATGTATATTTTATTTAAAAATATGTAATTATAAGTTTATAATATATAATATATGTGTAATTTTTCTGATTTAAATGATGCTCAGCCCCTCCCTCTATATAGACAAAGCAGGGTCTTGGTTCTGAAAGGCCTGTGGATGATTCAATGATTTTTTTTTTTTTTAATCTTGGCTGTGAAATATTTCATTATTAAAACCAAATTTTTTTTTGATAAATGATCTGTCAACAATACATGAATTTAACTTCTTTTTTTTTGGTTTGGTCAGTAAAATAAATACTTACTTAGGCAGCACCTAACTTAGCAAGGGCTCCAGCACACTTCAGTCTTCATTCAGACATGTCTGCTTTAACTAGTTTCAGTGTAGCTGTTACAATTTTCATCCATAATATATGATCAGTTTGTAAGAATTTCCTCTACATGTGAGAAACATATTTAATGCTAACATTCTCAAATTGGAGTTAGTTATAAATAATGCACTAATAGATGTGAAAGAGCGTAAATGATTCCTTTGTGTTGTACCTGTGAGGTTGTTAGTGCTTCTTTAAAAAACAAACAAAACCTCTTTTGCATGATATTTATTCCCATCTCTTCCGTCAAAGGGGTTACAGTCTTTGTACCTTTTTATGTAAATTAAAAATCTTTAGCCAGTTCTGTGTCAAAAATAAATAGTTGAATGAGCTTGCAGACAACATTTATTTTGTATGTACATTAATGGGCACTTCCATTTTTTCCTGCAGGCTAGAATCCACTTTGAAATTCATGTTTGATAAATTCCCTGGCTTTCCGAGTAATTTAGCTGTCTATAGGGCTGTTGATCCTTTGAGTGTATTGCTGAACCATTGGGACTTGTGCACCACATCTGCATATCCAAGTTCAAATATATACTCAAGATGATTGGTTTAAACTTTAAGTTGTTGATCTTATTCCTGATAGATTTGTTAAATTGTCTCCCATTTCATTTCTAAAATCTGTGCCTAATCCATAAATACCCCTTCTTAAATATGTCTCCAGTAAATTCACTGATTTAGTCATTTTGTAAGCACAGTGCTAAATTAATATTCAGCATAGCCTAATAATCTTAAGACACAATGCTGTCTGATATTGTGTATATGAATGAGAATTTGAGCGGGACACTTACAGATCAGACCGAGTCGAGGTACTACTTTCCAAAGTAGCAAGATTCCCTTTGAAAATAATTTTACACCTTCTGAGCATTTAAAAGGGGATCAAGTTTTCACTGGGATATGAGATTAGCGGACAAGGGTTCGATTCATCGGTCTTCCTCAGCTTTTCCAAGGCTTAGGCTAGTTTAGCTTTGCTTTTTACCTCTTTTTCAGGGAGCTGATTTAGGCTTTTGTTTTCTGTTTGAGCACTCAGCAAGAGAGGACGATACAGCAGATGTAACAACCAAATTTACAGCTCTTTGAGAGCTACAGCAAGAAACAGCCGCCTGCAAATTCTAGCCAGACTTATTTCAAATATAAACTGTCCTGAACTGCTGTGCAATACCCTCTAGACCAAAGGCACTCCTTTCCTGCCATATGTCCTCCTCCCGCTCTCGGTAGCTGCGTATCCTGACCAGGTATGATGTACGCCGGCCACGGGCGAGGGCTGGGGCACCGTGCAGCCGCCGAACAAAGGGAAACAAGGGCATTCGCAAGAGTGGTGCAAACACGGGGCATCGCTTTCTCTGGGCAGTTTTCACCTCTTCCCGCTCAGCTTATTTTAAATGTTGTAGGCCCCCTTTGTATAAAGAAAGGGGAAATTTAGAAGATGTCCTGTGAATATAGATCGATTAAAAACTCCTTTTGGCCACAGCATCAGTCATTCTATTACAAAGCTACTTGTCTGGTTTTCTGTCAGCAGGTACAATATGATCTGAAGTGTTCTGCAATGTGTGAGAATCATTCAAATAATTTGAATTTGGAAGTATTTATTACGTTATAATTTTTAGAGGATTCACATTTATTTTCTTTGTTCCATTTATTGGAACTTAACTTGAGAAGACTAGACAGGGTGCTTTTTTTTTTGCTAGAGGTATGTGGTAGGTTAGCAGTGTGGGTGTAATAACCTATTCTGACACTGACATAGTATGAATTGCAATTACCCTTCTTTTTTTGTTTCTATTCTTTATAAGGAGATTATTCTAATAATGTACCTTGTGTGGTCTTTCAAGGTAAATTCCAATAAGTTCCTTGTCTTAATTAATAAAACTGATCTGACTAGTCGTACCAAGAGTCAAATTTAGAGTCTCTGGGGCCTTTTTGTAATAGAGAGGAAAAGAGATGCTGTGGGGAGAGTTTTCTTGGTTTTGTGGGTTTGGGTTTTTGTTGTTGTTTTGTTCTGTTTTAATAATATGTGAAAACTTATCTCTGACTTTAAATTCTTAGCCAGGGTTTAATGAACTGAATTGATTAGCATCAAAAGGATTAGAGAAATACATTTTCTAGTTTTGAAACTAGCATAGATCTATATACGTACGTCTTTGCCTTGTCTCACGGAGGTTAATGTTTATCCCCTTAAAAGTCTTTTGTATTGTGCTGCATGTGCTTTTTGTAGGGGAGAAAAATGTGTGCAAGTGCCACAGAAGGGAGAGAGTGAGAGTCCTCAACTCTGAAATTAAATTTTTCATTTTACATAAAACCAAGTTTGCTCAGAAGCAGTACCACAGTGCCATAGTATTTAACATGATTTACTACTTTGCTCACTTAAATTAACAAATTGGACCATATTTCATCGAGGTAATTAAGCACATCTATAACCTTAATAATGTGACTTTCTCACAAGTGCAGTCCTACTGAAGTCCATCAGCCTAACTTTGTCTTCAAAACTAAGCACATCCAAAGCACTGGCTAAAGCAGATCCTTGCCACCTGTATCTCTTTATTTTAGGCTATCAGCAGTCCTTTCATGTCTACTGCTCTGTTTTGACTTAACAGTGCCAGTAGGTATGTTGATTTGGAGTGATTAGTGGAGAAGTTTAGCCAAAAGTTGCTTTAAATTGGTGATTAAGCCATGGGTCTATTTTTGTCAGTAAAAAATGGATTCTGCCCATGAAAATTTGCAGATCCAACTTCAACATCCTTCTGCTCTGAGTTGGTGCTTGGCAATTCATGAGACGTGTTTCCAGTCCTTTGTGCTGCCATTTTCTTCTCTGATTCCTTTCTCTGCTGCATTTAATCTCCTGAAATATTGGACACCATGGCTGCTGTGATCTTATTTCTTGGTCAGGAAGAGATGGCAGAACTTCATGCTCCAGAGAAAGCCCAGCCCAAGCAGAGGAAATTTCCTGGGTGGAAAGTTGAAGAGCCCAGACCCGGTGCTCCTGCGAGAGCACCATAGGACTTGAAATCATAATCATAGAATCACGGAATGGATTGGGTTGGGAGGGACCTTTAAAGGTCATCCAGTCCAACTCCCCTGCTGTGGACAGGGACATCTTCCACTAGATCAGGTTGCTCAGAGCCCCGTCCAACCTGACCTTGAATGTTCCCAGGGATGGGGCATCTACCACCTCTCTGGGCAACCTGTGCCAGTATTTCACCACCCTCATCGTAAAACATTTCATCCTTATATCTAGTTTAAATCTACCCTCTTTTAGTTTAAAACCGTTCCCCCTTGTCCTATTGTGACAGGCGCTGCTAAAAAGTCTGTCCCCATCTCTCTCATAAGCCCCCTTTAAGTACTTCTGCTTGTTTGCTCTCTTTATTTTTCCAGTGAGCTTCCTTAGGGGAGCGTGTCAAGGGAGCGGAGACAGAGACTTACTGACCCCTTCTGCTTCTTTCCAGTACGTGGGTTTTTTTGCAGCTATTTAGCATGAAACATCTTTTGAATTCAGTTTCCACATCCTCGAAGTGACACAACCGTAGTAAGAAAACAGGAGTTTACGCGTATTGTGTAGGAGTGTGCACATTCAGCTTATATGCCAAGATTTGCACGTTTGAAATAGTGCTGTATTTGCAAGTCCCTAAAGCAGGTCTGGGCAGATCTGGAGGCAGCCGGAGGCATTGGGCTTGTCTAGCACTTCCTGAGCTCTACACAGATTTTGCAGGCATGCCCACAAATTTTGGAAACGTCTGGCAGCTGTCTCCAGATGTGCAGGATGCGCGTGGGTTGGATGTGCATGTGCTTATCTGCACATCACAGCCAGTGCTGTTTCAGTCCATCTTCAAACACTCCCATGGATTTCCTCCTCAATCCTCCTTGATTGTTAACGCGTTCAACTGGATAGAGAAAATCTCCCTGATTTTTACCTCTCCGAATCCTCCTGGGTTCTGCTGGGGTCACTCTGATTTAACCTGAGCTGTACCTGTAATTCTTCAGTCTCTCCCTGCTCCACAGAGCAATTCCGGGGACTTTTCTTACATTTCAGACATTTTTCTATTGTTCCCCTTTTCCTGCTCATTCAGAACTTCTTTCTCTGGGACTTCAGCGGGTTTTGGGTCAATTCTAAGAGATTCTTTTTGGCTCTTTCAATTGCTTTACCACCCCCCAATTTTCCGGCACCTCTGTTTCACGTGCGAAGCTTTCTGCTCCCACCGGCCCCTCGTTCCTCCCCGGGGTGCCCATTGCATCTGCTCCCATCCCTCCTTCCCCCTCCCTCCTGCGGCTGTGGCAGCCGGCCCAGGTTAGCTGTAGTCAATTTTTGTTTCATCTTGTAGTCAGTATTACATAAATAGTGGAAGTTTGTCCTTGCCCCGGGTGATTGATGGGGAGGTATATTTGTACATATCGATTGAGATAAAAAATTAGTAGTTTGCAATAGGAAAGGCAAATTAGTCATCAGAAGGAAGGTGCTTGGAGTATTTTAAGAGTTCCTTGATTAATTCTCATGCTGTGAGTTCTTCTGACAGTAAGTTTTATGTCCTGAGATGTGGGAGGATGAGGCAGTAGTATCGGGTTATTGCAAATTTTACTTTTACTCCTTGCTGATTTATTTTACTGGCTCTCTCCGTGATTAGACACAGAGGGCTAAAAATGACTTCATTTTGGGGTGACAACTGCACTTTTCTGTGGTTGAATTAGGAGCCAGGAAGGAGAGTGGAGGTTTTAGCTACAAAATTATTTTCCTTTTGCATAAAATTAATAATTAAAAGCTAGTGTGCATAAAATCAAAATAGCCTTTATCCGTGGTGACAAGTCCATCAGTTGGATGTTATCTCTAAAGGAGGAAAGAACTAATTCTGTGATATATTCATAAGTCTGAGAAGTAATTTTTTTCTCTGCTTACTTGACAATTTTTTTCTTAATCACCTCATTGAAAGTAGGTTTTAAGAAGCATCATAGGAGGCTGAGAACTCTCCATCTTCTTCCTAAAATACTTTCCACTTTTCCAAGGATTTTGTGGCATATTTTTTAGTTTTCCTTTATTACAAACTATAATAGAATTCTTCCCAATAAAAACTGGCTTATATTTGGCACTTTTAATTTGTCCAAGAATAATTTAGATAGAAATTCCAATTACTTCGCAAGAACACATTTGCTACTGTACTCTCTCAGCTTGTTTAAAAAGAAGCCTTTGATAATTTGCAAGCATTTCTCATGAAAGGCAATTTTACTTAACTTGAATCCAGAAGGAAAAAAGATGCACAGAGGTTTCAATTTTTAAACTGATAACAAAGCACTGTATTTGTGCTGTTACATTTCAGCACAAAGAGGCTGCAAAATAACCTTTTTTAGTTAATGGTAGAAAAAAGATTTAATTGCTCTGAAACATTTATTCTATGTATTATCTCTTTGATTAGAAGACAGTTGTAAATGACTTATTCAATGTAATTGCAAACTCTGGTATGGAAACCAAAAGTAAATTATATGCCTTTGCAGTCTGAGGAATGGTAAGTTTGAACACTTTTAATTGTAAGAGTTTTCTGAAATTAGCAGAGGTGTAATGTTTAGGAATTAGACTTTTCTTGGACATTTGAGTCTTGGTGCCCATCAGACGTGAATTAGGACAACACTGTTAGCCAAGTGTGCCGTAAAGCATGGCAGCACTTCCGCAGTTTTCTTAATGTCTGCTAGAAAGGTAATCAACTGTCTCTCATCTTCTAAAATATTTTCAAATCTGGTGTTGCTGAGTAGCTAAGGGTGCAGAGCATCTCTACCACCTCATCCCCACCTCGTGCCTTTGGCCGGGTTTGCCTGCCACAAGCTGGAGCTCTGACAATAATGGCTTTTTGCAGCCTGAAGACTATTTCCAGTATTTGCATTGTGAAAATGTTCACAATAAATTAGACATGGGAGATGATCGCTTCATGCTATGGATGCAGCTGGATGCTGTAATCATGGTAAATTGCAGAAGTAAGAAATATTAATGTTGGTATGAGAAAGAAGGAAAGGGTAAGAGTGTATGGGCAGACAGATTGCGTGTGAGTGGGGAAACCAATGGGCCTGGAAACCCTTTATTTGTAAAATGGAAACCTCCACCCATGAGCTGCTGCTGCTAAGGGGAAGCACCGAGAGGGGTTTTTCCATGAGCTGCTTGTGGCGTGATGGCTGTCCACGGGTGGCAACCACCCAAAGCGATGTGCCAGCGCTCCCCATGTCAAACCTGCCCCGTTGCAGGGGCTTTGCCGGGCTGCCTGCCGCACGCGCTGGTGTCAGAGGTTGCGGTGTGAGGATGAGCGCGAGCAGGCGTAGGGAGCATCGCACAAATGTTGCTCAGCATCATGCGTGGGACACGGTGATGCTGGCATCAACCCTGGCTGGGAGCATCATCACACCCAGGAACAATGGAAATAGATTAGGTGATGGTGAGCAGAAGGCAGTCCTTCTCATCCAAGGGCTTTCAGAGGAGATCCTCTGCCCATGCCTGGTTTGGGGAACTGCTTGTTCAGGCACGGGGCTGATCAGCTCCAAAACCTCAGGGACCAAGTTCAGTACCTGCCTCTGGGTGGAGCATTGAAAATGTTCCCACCCCGCATGAGGTACCCACCTGTCTTCTGCTGTGGTGCTGAGGTCCAGATATCAATCTGAAACATCTACAGTTAAAAAAAATAATGCTCCCGTGGAGTGGATGAGGAGAATTTGGCTGTGCAGCCTGTGTTAATAATTTTCTGCAAGTTGCGGGAGCGCGGGCGGGCTGTATGGAGAAGCTAGCGTCCTCCGCGGGTGGCTGCTTTCTGCCACCGGCTCGTGTCGCTTCGCTCTCCGATTTGTGCCGCTTTCCTGATGTAACCGAGTACCTCGCAGATTCTGACTTCAGACAGGGCTGCTCGAACGAGATGTGAAACAGGGGTCGTGCACCGAGTAACACAACGCTCTGGTAGCGCGTGTCATGCAAAGCCACCACCCAGGAAACAGAGTGTGAACCAAGGGAGGGAAAAAAGGAAGAACCAGGTTATAAAAACCCAAAACACATACGCAATTGCATATGCGAAGACCTTGCATGGTTTTGTGCTGGATTTCCGTGTGGCTTTGCTGCAGCTGCAGGTATTCACTAGTTTCTTGTTAAACTGAGGAGGAAGGCATCTATCTGAGCTGCAGCTACTCAAACTGCACGTGTGCCCACCAGCCAGGGACACAGGCTTGCAGCTCAAGAGACTTTGAAAACATCACCCTCCTTCTCCTTAGTAGCACTAAGCGTGAGTTACAGCTATTTACTCTAGGATAACATACTCGATTACTCTTTTAAACCATTGTTTTAAACTTTCCAGCGAGTACAGTCAGTTCTCATTAGTTACTAGTTGAGAAGCCCATAGTATATTTAGACATCATATACATTTGTCAGTGAAGAGTAGCTTAAATGATCTACTTTGTTCACTGCTTAATTATGTTATTTTACTGTTCCTGAAAACCTGACACAAGGCAAATTTACATTACTGTGCTCCTAATTAGCCAATAATCCTTAAGGATTTGAATGATACATACCCAAAGTAATTTCCTCGTTCACTAAATATGAATTTCCTTACGTTAGGTTAAGAAGATGGCACAATGACAGCAGGCATCTTGATGATGACAGCTCTCAACATGTTTGTCTCCGGAGTCAAAAATCTATTAAAAGACACATAATGATCTCAGCACTTTCTTAAAGTGTAGAATGTGAAATCAATAGAGTCGTATACAAAGCAGAACAAAATTTACCTCTTTTAACTGTTGTTAGGTTGCCCACCACTCCAGACTACTGAATAGTGCACAATATTTATGGTCCTGGTTTTCTAAACACGATCTTAACTGTATCTATTCATGCATTCATCATCTCTGCAGTTTCTTAGCTTAAACAAAAATTCAGACTTGGAGGTAGGCTGCTCCGAAAGAGAGGCCTCGTAGGGTCCTTCATAGTTCAGACACCTTTCGTTTGGTACCTGATCCAAATGCACTCATCTCACGCATACGGCAAAATGCATCTTCTTGGCTTTGTCCACGTCTCTGGCCATTGGACTTCTGCGTGTTGAAAGTTCTTGGGTTTTGTTGTTGTTGCTGTTGTTGTTGGACTGGCTGGAGTGTTGTGGGGATGGTAACATTTTCCACTATAGACAGTTTAATTTAATGCATTGTTACTTTTAATCTTTGTAATGAATCCAGATGCGACAGTGATGGGTGCATAAAAATAATTAAATAAAGAGAAATAGACCGTAACAACTTTAGCATTGCCAGTTGTTGCAACATGGAGTTACATATCAAAAATGTATTGCCAGAAAATTATTTAAACTTCTAACTACTGCAGAAAAACTTTCCATGGACGCTGTGGCATGCAAACAGAGCTCATTACCTTTTTCATAGGCTAAGCTTTTTCCACATGTCCAAGACTAAACTTCATGCAACTAAATGGAAATTCAAAGTTTTCAGTCTCCTTCTAGAACTTTCCCAGTGATTTTGTTTGTAAAATAGAAACTTCTGAAGGTAGATGTGGTGAATAAAGGCAACCTCTTTACTCTGTCACGCAATCAGCACATGCCCAGTGCTGCTGATGTGAGACAAAGAGATGCTCCTACCCGGAGAGATGCCGTTGTTCAGCAGATCGGGAGTCAACATCAACATTACAGACCACGAACATGGTTAGTTTGGAGCTGTGGTGTGGCTTTCTGAACCAAGTACCAAGAAGATGACTGCTGTTGATTCCCGTCTCCTGCACCCATGTGCACCCACCGCAGAGGCACTGCACTGGCAGTGGTTGGGGTCCCCGGGACGGGGATGTGGCCCCAAGGCTGTCCCCTCGGTCCTTGCAGAGATCCCACAGCTCTCGGTGCAGCAGTGGGTGTGCCATCTCTGTCCTGGCCAAATTCCAGCGTGGGTGGGCACTTGTATTCATGTTACCTGTGCACTTTTAATTGGACATAGTAATTTTTTCCTTATCCCAAACTGGTGTCTGAAAGAGTTCTGGCCTTTTAAAAGGCTCCCAAGGGTGGTTTCATTTCATGGTGAGTGAAAGGACTCCATTGCATAGGAAGACACAGGTGAGCAGATAATGCAAACATCCGTGCTGACACTAGAACAGGAAAACGAAAGTCTTCTGAATGGTTATGTCTGGACACTGGGAGGAGCAGGATACTGCAGTAAACAACGCTCATGTTCCAGGACAGCAATGCTATATTCCCCTGTCCAGCAATGAATAAACCAGTGTAAAAAATAGGTGATGGAGATACCTCATAATAATAGGATAATAATATTTCAGCATAGTTTACTTAAAAAGAAATGAGTAGGATGCTTAGGGGATCTGTCCCAACCATGTCAAGAGAAAAAATACTCAGTGATGAAACAGCAACCTTTACTCTAACCCTTGGCAGATGCACAGACTTCACTGTCTGTAAGATGTTTTTCTATTGATACTGTTAATTGGGTTTCTTGGCTTAGGGTCACAAAAGGCTTCGGTTATGACATTGGGTACCTAAATACATATGGGTCCTCCAAGCCTGCCTAATCTGGGAGGTACGTGACTGTCTGCCCATGGCCCATGTGCCAGCCGGGTGCTAACCTGCTCCACTCACGTGTCCTCCTCACCCTGTGTTTCTGCCCCATTTTGTTTAAGACATCATAGTGTTGAGATCTTTTGTTCCTATGGAGCCCTGCTATGGCTCAATGCTCCTGTCCTCCCCGTTTCCCTTTTACTTGGTGGTTTGGTGGCAAAGCACTCATCTATGGTGCTGGGAGTGGGTTTGGGTGATGCTTTACTGGGCATTGGTGGGAAGGGGAAGAGCTTTACTGGAGAGGCTGGAGAAGTTCCCCTGGGCGCCTGCCTTGCTGATGTTCAAGTGCTCCCTGCAAGGCAGTTTCCCTTCTTTCCCCCAAAAAAGGTGGGAGAGCAGCCTTGAACCCCATTGGGGGGGGTGTGTGCGTGTGGGTGTGTGTTTCATGTGAGGTTCAATCCAGTCAAATGATGAGCTCTGTTTATGGAGTGCTGAGTCCCCATTAATTTCAGTGGGAGTTTATGGTGCTTAGCATTAAATGGGAGAACTTGGGAGAGGTTGAGCACACGATTTGTATGTGTTTTGCTCAGCAAAGTACATGTATCTGCAATTGAGTACGTACTTTGTTAGGTTACAAAACATTTCTTTATGGTCTGTAAAGCAAGTGAATAAAATTGAGAGGGAAATATATACTGTGTCAGCTTGCCTGTATGCAAAAATTACTTTATTTTCTGTTGTAAAGACAAAGCGAACAGAAAGAAAAAATGCAATTGTGTTACTGTATGATCATCCTATATAAGCACATTAGTAAAGCACTACGACACCAGTCATATTGTGAACTTAAAGCCACCCCTAATTAAACTGTCTGCATCCCCCAGCATTTTCCTGTAATGATGTCAAGCCGTGCAGCAATTAGTTGTCCCTCTATGAATGTAAACACTGTTTGTAAATCATATAAATTTAACCTGCTTTGCTTATTGAAAAGCTCCTAAAATGGAATTAATTATTATTGTAGATTTTGGCGTTATAATTTATTGAATCATTTTTGAACGTCTTGATATAATATTTTCTGAGATTCGTGGCAATTAATTTTGGAGGCAAAGGTAGCACTTATTAAAAATCTCAGATATAATTTGGGGTAGGGCTAATGGTGTGTACAACGGCATGCAAAATATTTTATTGCACTAACACAATTGCTGTGGGTTTATTTTAAATCAAGATTTAGTCCATTCAAAGGAAGCAAGTGCCCTGACCTTTTGGCTTTCTCCATTTTGTACCTCCCGTACTATTTCAATCTAATTTGAATGTTAAGTTTGAATACTGAAGAAGTATGCCCTTATGCCGTAGTTCATCTTCTCTTTAGAGATCAGACTAAATGCCCGTGGCAATATGCTAGGAAACATAGCACATTACCATGAAATAGCTCCATTAGAGACAAAGAAATGTAAACAAAACAAACACATTTGCCACTGTTTTTAGCTCAATTATATTTCTCCTATTGATGGCGTTGCATAAAATGAAAAAGTGCTCGAGACCTAAATTTAGTAAACCTTTTGTTGCAATTTACTCCAGAAAAACCTCTGTTGCTGGAGGTGGATGGTTTACCTGAGCCATCAGCTACATAGCACGTTTATGGTTATTGTATTTTACAGGTTGATAGATTTTTATATTCTGTCCAAGTCAGGATCTTACACCACCTGGTTTATTATTTAGTAATTTACAGTGCAGTCAGGCATGTTTGGTTTAATGTAGGATAAACTTATAAATCTATTGTTCCTCCAGTTGCTGGGGTTGGTGTGCAATGAACTACAGAGCTTGATGCGTACATACATTTCAGCTCTGCTTATTTTCTTTGATAGGGAAGCAGGCAATAGATAACACAGTGACAGTAGCATCCCAGGGGATAGCAAAATGTGAGAGCAACACACCGTCAGGTTAGTAGGTCATTATTGTATGAGCACTGAGCCATTAATTGACTACTGTACCAGGCTCAATCTGTGTCAGATTATGGCTTTTGGCAGCAAGGACTGTTATCTAATAGCTAACTTTGCTTCTTTACTATCTTTTTATTAGGTTTTCTGATAAAATTATACATGAAAAGGTAAATATATTTGTTACACTTTTTTTTTTTAAAACATACAGAATAGTGGTAATGTCAATAGATAAAATTTCAGGTAAGGTACCATTTAGGAGAGTGCTTTTACTAATACTTTTAAGTAGATTTTTTAAAAACTTATTATCAAACTTAGTAGTTAGGTACTTTGTTTATGGGGAATAGATATTATTGGTGCAAGGCTATCAGAAATTGATATCTGGTGCCCGAATTGTTTTGCTAGTCTTTAGCGTTGGGTAGGAATAAGAGAATAAGCAGACTATAATCAACAACAATAAACAGCATTTGTACGAACCTTGCTGGTTTCTCATCAAATCTGCCTTAAGAATAAGAGGGGGATTGTCAGTGCCAGCACAGCCCATGGCCACAGCAAGAGATCCACCGCGAGGCAGAGCCGTGGCGTGTTCCCGCAGCACCCAGCTCGCGGCGGCGGAGGGTGCACGGCGGATCACCATAATAAGGGAAGGAATCAATGATGTGAGGTAGATTTGAGGAAAAAGTCCTCTGTTCTTTGGAAACAGGAAAATGCCCGTGCCTTCATGGGGGCGAAAGCGCGTGTGCCGGTGAGCTGGGGCAGAGGAAAGGGTATTTCTGCTATTGCTTAAAAGCGGGGGAAAAAGTTCCTTCTTAGGACTCTTTTGTCAGCCGTTGAAGTTTGGCTGCTGCGAGGCAGTTTAGCGCGGTTGGAAGCAGGCAGGGTGATCCTGTGCCACTCCTGTCAATCGGACGATAAACTCCCGGCTTTAACAAACAGGTTGTGGGAGGCTGAAGAAGTCGGTGTTGAGCCCCGTGCTCGGTTTGGGCAGGATTTTGCTCTGGGTTTAAGGGCAAATCTTGCTTGTAGATCAGATATGATTTCAGGTTTCTGCCATCTTTCAACAAGATCTTTAGGGATATTTCAGGCTGGAGCTAAGATGCTGTTTTGTCTCATCTCTACACCTGCCAAACACAAATCCAGATATTCCAGTCCAGACGAGAGCATAATACGAGTTAAACATTGCTCATTTTTAAAAAATGCTTTGCTAAGAGCTGTTGTCCGTGGGATCGCTTGGACCTTGGTAAGGTAAGCGTGTGTGTTTATAGGCTTGGCTCTAAACCAGGTATTCATATTTTCTGTAATTCCTCCAGAGGAGCGAAGGGCTGCTGGCAGGGTTTTGGGGTGCATCAGCTGGGGCCACTCGCATTCCTAGCTGGTGTTTGACAGTGTTGTTCAAATGATAAAGCCCAAGTCTAATTTCTGTTCCCACCCATAAATCGACCTGCTTGTGACCTTGGGCAAAATAGTTAATCCAGCCAGCCCTCAGTTTCCCTGTTTTGCTCTCCATTAAAAATGATTTGCTGTCTGAGAGTGTCAGGTATGGCATGAGAACCCAGTGTGATTATTAATAATTATCAATGTAGGAAAACCTGCGAGAAGATGGGAAAGGAAGACAGAGACCTTTATCTCATTAGAATTGTATTTAGATTGAATGTTATTACAGTTAATATTTTGCGGATCCCGTTTTTCTGCCATGTGTCTAAATTTGAATAACTGCCACTGGATTTCTTGCGCCTTTAAAAGACACAGATAAAAACGTGCAACTATTGAGCTTTGAGCACTTCATCTCGTTTTGTTATTCTGTGCTTTCTCCTTTCTCTTATAGCAAAATCATTTCTAGAAATTGGATAGCAATATGTAAAATATGTTTTTCAGGCAGTGATGTCTGATTACATTGATTCTACACTATGTAGTGCTCTTAATGGAGATTTCTGGTTTGCATTTGCTGTAAATTTCTGGTTACCATTTGCTGCATCATGTGATGAGGCTGTTTCTATGGTCTCTGCTGCATCTTGTCCCCTTGGTATTTTTTTAAAAACTCATTTGGAAGAATTAACTACCTTTTACGTATTTAAAATTTGACTCCATGGAAATTGATGTACAAATAATTTTTATGGTTACAATAAGTAGGTTCCATAACACAATACAAATATCTGTATGTAAATCTTGCCTTGGAGGTAGCTATCTACTGTACATCCCAGTACTTATCCCACTTTCACACCTAATTTTCTTTGTGAATCACACATAAAACTCACATATTCTCTGCTGTGCAATGAAATCATGAATTCTTACCATGCCCACACATAAGACGTTTCTCTGAGAATAATATCCATAACTATTTTTTAAGAAAAAAAAAAAGCCGGGGAAGGTTTTGGTGCACCATTTATTTTTATGATAATTTAAATATGTTAATACTATACCTAAGAGTTTTATATACATACGCATTTTGCATAAAGAAGAGCTTTTACTCCCAAGCTTCAGTTTGCAAGGTTGGGAGGGGGAGAGAGAAACCTGTTCAGCGCACTGAAGGCATCTTTGGACACAATATTAAATAACGCCATAAAACTACATTCTCTCCAGACTTTTAACAACTGTCTTGTACTGCACGACAGCTTGAAAACATATATTTCCTTTTGCAAACAGGTGTTTTAAAATTAATCCTCACAAATTTGTGAGAGCATTTAATAAAAGTATATGTGCAGTCGGTGTGCCTCTGGATCCCGGGCTGTGAGAAACGGCTTTGTGCCGGGTGGAAGTGCATTTAAATTTCTCTTTATTTTTTTGTTCCTTCCTTCCTCCTGCTTCTGCCCTCGAAAGCTGCTTATGGCAGGTGTTGCCGTACGTTTTTCTCGGTTAATGCCGCAACCCCTCTTGAGCATCCACCCATGCCTCGTCTTTGGCCTCGGTGCTCCCTGCGGGACCCTGCCATCGCCCATCGCCCCCTCCTCATGGCCGGAGGCTGTTGTGATCCCTCCAGAGACATTCTTGGGGGTTTACACCGGGCAACCCAGATCTGGTTATTTCCCCTCCCTGCATGCGAGGTGGTTTTGGGCTGTCCAGGCCTGAGGGATAAATCCCTCCTCCGCCGGGGTTGGTGACAATTCTCACCGGCAGGACAAATCCTCCTTAAGCA